>NW_011888850.1:1606033-1612230 GCF_000151845.1 Pteropus vampyrus | reverse complement strand
TCTTAGAGAAAATTGCCTTTCCCACACTGTATGCAGTCTTGATGAGACCACCTATTCAGTTATCCTTTAAAACTTGATCGATCTGCTCTTCTCTCTCCAGAATTTGAATCTTGAGCAGGAGTAAACAAAGATGGAGAAATAGTTAAAACATTCATCCCACAGCAGGACCTCGAAGGGACTATATTTGTTCCTGCAACCTGGATCTTCAGAGCGACATGGGCCCCAACTTTCTGAGTCCGGTTCTTCAGCTTTCCCTTTGATTCTCGGAGTTCCCACAACCAATTTGTTTCTTTTTGCTTAAGCAAGCCAGAGTCCATTTCCATTGTTTGTAACCAAACTCTGACATACCAACGTCATTAATCCCTGGTCCACTACCAGCTAGCTGTGCAATCCTGGGCCACCCCTGTCAGGGCTTCGACTGCCTAAACATTGAATTAGAAGGAACTCTATTTTTTTAACACTTCTAACATTCTTTAATTTGATTCTATGATTCCCTGGCCATACTATGTCTCATGATTCTTATTATGTCTATAAATCCTACTCCCATCTATAGGCAAAGATCTCTCTGCTGCTTTTTCAGGACATAAAATGCAACCTATGCAGATCTGATTCACTGGTTATTCATTTTCTCTAAACTCAAAGTCAACTCTCCACAGTGGCTACTTCAGAACTTCTCCTTTCTCCCAATTCCGCCCCCTCCTCGCCCCCCGCCCTTTTAGGTTCCAAATGGATGGCTGTGTCTCCTGCTTTAGTGAGAATATTAAAGCGATTCATCATCTGGCCCACATTCTCTCATTTACTTTCATCTTTTCCTCCACCTCATTCTCCCTCCACTCTTCTTCCCTTTTCCTCTCTAAACCACACCTCTTAGCCAGAATGCAGAGTGCAGTTCAACAAACAGGTATCTTTCACACCATGCTCTGGGCACAATACTGAGCATATAAGACACAAAAATAAATATGACCAGCCCTGCCCCCAGGAAGCATAGAGCCTGTTTACGGAGACATATATAAATAGATAAGAGCAATTAAAGTAGTTAAAGTTTTAAAAGAGTTATTCTGAAGGTGTCACAGGAGCACTGAAGGTCAGTACAGACTTCCTGTAGCTAAAGAAAGAACAGGAACTAAGTGAAGGCTACAACAGGTACATTAGAAAGAGGAAGCAGCATGAGCAAAATCAGAGAATTGTCAAAAATCACAGAGCTCCAGGTAAGACCATGCCTACAAACACACCCCCCTGACTGGCAATTATGCCCACTATGCTTGATTGTATCAAGTACCATGAAAATCCAGTCAGGACACCAAAGCCATCCCTCATGCTCTGAACTCTCATGCTCTTGCCTATAAATCCCAAATCTGTACCACACTGAACTCCAGTTCTGTATCTCAGTTGCCCATTTCTAGATGAGAATTTTTTCTACTGGTCCGTAAGCATCCTGAGAAAAGGAACAATAACTTATTCATTAGCATTTGTACTTCAGCACCTACTCTACTGTCTGCTAGGTGGTAGGTACTTAATAAATATATCTGTTAATAAATGAATGCTTCCAATGTACCTCCATTTCATATCCAATGTGTCAACGGTTAATGATTTTTCTAAGTATGTTTGTGAACACACACAAGCAAGTACATTCATGTCTTCATCTGTGTGTGAACCAAAATATAAATAATCATTATCAATATGTGTTAGAATCATATTAATTTTTTTTCTTTATACTTTTCTGCATTACCTGAAACTCTATAATCAGTATATTTTGCTTTTAAAATCTGGTCAGTAGCTATTTCTATTTTCTTAAAGAAAAAAATACTAAATTTATTATCTTCAAACCAAAGTGATCTCCATTCTTTCCATATCTGGGCTTTAAACACTGTCGTCATCTTGAAGGCCTACTTCTGCATAACCACATTCCACCAGTTACAAAGCCCTACAGGTTCATTCTTCACAATTTCCCTCAGACTTTCTCTCTTGCTTCCCATCTGATCTGCCTCCATTTTTGACCTGGACTGCCAGCACCTCACACTTGGCTTATCAACCAGGTTAGGCTATGTTCTGTGAGGCATTACCAATCCACAATCCTAGTGGCATATAACAGCAAAGATTTTTTTCTCTCTCTGTCTTTATGGGTTAGTTGAGAATTCTCCTCCATGTCTCCTGACTCCAGGGCCCAAAGTCGTTGGGGCAGCCAATATCCAGAACATCACAGTCACTGCAGCAAAGGAAAAGAATTCTCAAGAGGATCTCCGAGCTGGCGGGCAATCGCTTCCACCTAGAGGTGACTCAAGTATGCTCACAACACATTGACCAAAATTATTCACATGGCCTCCCCTGCTACAAGAGGGCCAGGAAGTGGAATCCTGCCACATGCCTGGAAAAGGGAGAACTGGAAGTATCTGGTACGCAGAACTAGTATCTACCTCACTTGAAAAAGCCTCCGGACTGACTCTCCTGCCTCTCCGCTGTCCTGTTTACCTGGACACTGGGGTCTCTGGATTTACAGCCATGAAGATGGAGCTCCAGGCTTAGCTTCTCATTTACTAATTGAGTGACTGAGGCATTTAATTTCCTCACGTTTAATTTTCTAACAATTCTTCTCCCTACCTAGATTCCTTAGAATATATGGAATGTTAGATGGGAACTCTTACGTGCATTTATAGTAATAAGTTGAGCTAACTTATTGTTGAATGAAGGCAACATTAATTCAGTAGCCAGCTTATGAAGCTGGCAGTGTGTGATTTCACTTATCATGATGCCTGAAGACTGCCTGCGTGGGAGGTCGCAGGGGAAGTGTTTTGAAGGAGGCCTCCTCAGAGCTGTTAAAGCATTCCTGTGTTCTGACATCGAGGACTGCTCCGGGATGCAAAGATGCCCTTGCAAGCAGCCAGTTGTGCATCAAGGACTGCTCCTGGCTCACACTGTTCTTGAAACGCTAGCCCCACCGCTCAGCTTAGTGCTCCCTGTTTCTTTACTGTGAAACCCTCAGATCCTAGGGCCTGAATACCGCTGCACTTGAAGAATAAAGGGAAGTTATTTCTTTTTACTGCAATAACGATCTTTTCTCTTTTGTGCTGTTCTCTTGCTCTCTTCTCTCTCGTGACATTTCTTTTGCTGCCTAGAGAAATACTCTCTTCCCGAAATCATCTGATCTCCCTCCCCCTGTTATGGAATATCCCTGTCTTATCTCCCGCCACAATCCATGGCAATGCTGCCAGATACAGTGTGCTACTCACGCTTGCCTCTGAACTTTGCCCATGCTACTCTCTACTCCATAAATATCATCTCATATCTTCTTCTACTTTTCAAGCTCCACTTTCTCTATACTTTGCCCTGCTACCACTGTCCATGCTTAGAAGTTGATTCTTCTCCATTTAAGGCTTACATTTTGGCAACTGTCACTTCCTTCCAAATTATTTCACATGAATCTATTTTGCATCTCCGACAATGTGCTAGCAATTTCTCACATTCCATTCCTGTGGGCTTCTTTGGCCCCACCCCCACGCTCCCACTCCCCATCCACCGACACCACTCTCCCACTCCCCATCCACCGACACCACTCTCCCACCCCATCTCCAGACACAGAGACTGATTGAAGAGATCCAAACCTAGGCTCAGAAGAAAAACAATTTCCTTTAGCCCCTGAGTACAAAAGCACAACTGTTCAGGGACCAGCCTGCTCACTCCACAGGGGAGGGCGTTTAAACAACACATATCATCTTGAAACTTAACCGAAAAGCTACCCTGGGTGAGTCACCTTCAAAACAAAAAGCAAATTCATTTGCTACATGGGGTGCCAAAGCCTTTATGCTACCACCAATGATTCTCAAAGGTCAGGACCAGGAGCAGCTATTCCCCAGGTTTCAAAACTAGTCTCAGGCATCCATTCTTGAAGGATGCTCTTGCAAACAGCCAGTTGTGCATGAAAAAAGCAAAAAGAAACATATGCATCTTTGTTGAAACATGCTCTAGAGGAATACAACATCCATAACTGGAGCACTACAGAGACAGACAGATCATGCCTGGGGCTCAAGCCCCTAATGCAATCTGCCCAGCTGGAGGAGCCACGATGAATCATGAAATCCCCTAAATCTGATGACACACCAGCAATGTGATAGGTGGATGCCCAGAATGCAGCAATTGCTAGAGGGTTCACAGACACCGAGGCCAAACAGATGGAGCATGGTAGAGGCGTGGTGGGGCTTTTGAGACACACAAGAATCACAGCACCCCAGAAAAGAAGCATTTTATGTCAACCATAGAGGCATCACATCCTCACCAAGATAATAGTGTAACTTTGAAACTTGTTCATTCAAGAGAAGCAAAGAAACATATGATGGGTGACTGCCCACTATTTTGAGAGAAAATGTGTTTCAAATTATGGACATTTTATTTCTTCCCATCTAATTTCCACTAACCATCTGTGTGGCTCTCTGTGTCAAACAAAAAAGGTAAGTGCTGGAATCATCTGTATCTGCTTAGTAGGTTGATGGGCTCAGTTGGAGACTGGCCACACAGATACTCTTTTCAACAGCTGCCAACTTGTCTCAAGGGAGAAAATCTAAAACTGATACTACCTTGAAATTAATTCATATCTAACATGTTCCCTCCATATTTTCTTTATGTTTAGAGGCATACTGCTAGCTCAATTTTTAATAAGTTATAATTGGTATAAGGTAATTTATTTTAGAAATCTTTCAATTTAGGGAAAATAAGCAGACTGTCATCTTTTTTTTCCTACAGTATTTTTTTGGTGATTTTTCTTCTACCTTTTAATGCTTCACCAAACAACGAACAACAGTAATAACAACAACATGAACACAATCCCTCTTGTAGATAAGCAACTGTTGAAGAGTGCAAGAATTTGTACTGACGTGACCAAAGTCACTCTACAGAAAATTACTATAAAGCGTGGATAGTGGCTTTTGGATGTTGTGACTCACTAAAGAAGAATAATCAATTCCTCTTCAAAAAATTGAAGTGGAGTTAATCTTGACTTTCAGTTTTTATTTTCCAGTTAACTAAGATGTGTTCCTTTAAAACACAAGTTTTTTGTTTTTTTTTTTTAAGAAGCATAAGAGTTTTTATTCCTTAAATCCATCTTTCAGGTTCTGGTCTCCAGTTATTTCTATCTCAATTTGTTAGTCCTAAAGACCAGACACATTTGGCAATGACAATCTTTTATTTATATTCATTGTGAAAAAATATTTCTAGGTAGTAATTGATCCTTTATCTTGTGAACCTCAAAAATACATGCAGTGAATACATAATCACAGGAAGAACCTCAAAGTTGAGCCATAGTTTTATCTAAAAGATAAAGACTTATCTTAGAAATGGCCCATATGGCTCTGCTTTTGAGCTTTTAGTACTGACAGGCAGCTACAGGGAGCCAGATGTATAATGTAGGTAGCCTTACAGCCTCATAAATCTTCTTAATTAAATAAAATTTTCAAAAGAGAAACTTAAAAACTAAATGTAATGAAATACAATTATCTTAGGAATCATATTCATTCAATGTGCCTCGCTGCTTATTTTATTTGGGTCATTTTATTACTACATAGTTATTAATTGGGATTGTGGGAAACTTTAGATGTAATCATACACTTGATAAAATTAGTGGAATGTTAATTACCTACTATGTAATTACAAAATGGATTTTCCCTGTGTTAGGCAAACACTGATGAAGAAAAACCAAAATATAATCAAAATATCCCATCCTAGGTAAACAGGAAGGTTATACAATTAGGAAAATTTTGTGCATATTGGGAAACTCAAACAGTGCTTATAGAAGTAAAAGAAGTTCAGGGTTTGGTGGTCTAGCCCCAAGGTCATCGGGAACCTAGACTCCTTTAAGTCACTGTGCCATCATCCTAGTATAGGAATAAGTGGACTGGGTGCATCCATAGTGTATCTTCAAGGATGGCTTCATGACCCAGGATGGCTGCAGGTACACTCCCGTGTTCCAAGCCAAAAGAAAGAGGATGGTAGGAACGGTTAAAATGGCACATTTCCCAGCTAGGTCAGTCTTCTTTAAAAAAATTTTTCAGAAGTTCCAATCAATTTTATGAATTTGACCTCAAAGGCAAGAGAAGTAAGAGCAAAAATAAATAAATGGGACTACATCAACCTAAAAAGCCTCTGCTCAGCAAAAGAAACCGTCAGCAAGGTAATGAGACAACCATCTGAATGGGAAAATATATTTGCAA
>NW_011888850.1:1600124-1604549 GCF_000151845.1 Pteropus vampyrus | reverse complement strand
AGGTGCCCCAAGAAGTCCAGAACTGTAAGCTCTCTTAACCCAAACAAAGGCAATGATAAAGGAGAAGCCTAGGGTACCCAGAACATCTAGCATTCAAGATCATGGGGTTTAGAACCAGGTGGAGACCAGAACTTGAGGGGTTGTAGTCACCACACAGGGCTCATCTGTACTCTTAGAAAGCAGCTCGTGCCTTCCCAAACTTTGCTCAATCTCCTTTCTGTCAACCAGGGACTCCACTTCTCTCTCCTCACACAGGGATTATTCCAAACATCAAGGACGGTGTTAGTTTCCTAGGGCTGTCAAAATGAATTGCCATACACTAGGTCACTTAAAACAGTAGAAAATCATTCTCTCACAATTCTGGATGTCAAAAGTCCAAAATCAACGCCTCAGCAGGTTTGGTTCCCTCTGTAGGCTCTGAGGAAGGGTCCTTCTCGTGCTTCCTTCCCAGCTTTTGGTGGCTGCTGACAATTCTTGGCATTACTTGGCTTGTAGACATATCACATCGATCTCTGCCTCTGTCTTCAAATGGTCATTCCCTCTCTGTGTCCCTATTTCTTCTCCTTTTCTCTTTCTTACAAAGACATACTGTCACTAAATTTAGGGCCTATTCTAAATCCAGGATGATTTCATCTTGAGATCCCTAACTTAATTACATCTACAAAGACCCTATTTCCAAATAAGCTCACATTCACAGATAGTGGGGGTTAGAACTTAGACATATATTTTGGGAGCCACAATTCAACCCACAAGAAGAAATTAAAGTAAAATCGCAAACATGAAGTAGATTCTCTCATCTATCAAAATTTTTAAATATGACATGCCCCAAATTGCGATTTTAATAGTGTTAATGCTATGAGCCCCTAATACGATCTTCCCTTTCTGCTAAAGTAGACATGGAGACGCCAGGAAAAAAACACAAAAATAAATCACATAATCACAGAAACTGAAAATAAGTTAGCAACTTTTTGCCCGAATCTTGCAGAATCTTTACCAAGCACAATCAGCAAAAGGAAAAGACACATGAAATGAAGTCGGGGGAAACCAGACACAAGCTTCCGAGGCACCTCTCCCAGTGGAGTCCCAGAGATGTGAGAACTGTCACGACCTGTGTGAAATGCTGCCAGCCAGGAAAGCTTGTTAGAGACTGGGTGTCCAGGTGTTACTGGGGGTGTTTCCATTGGCAGCCCCCAACCTGACACATACCCAAACTGCAGACCATCAGAGGGAAAGCAGGTGTTCAGCATAAACCATACTGTACAAAGAGTTTAAGCACAGTGGGAATCCTCGTTCATGGGGGGAACCTTTCGGATACCTAAGTTTCTAGGTGCCAGCCAAGGGCCAGCCATGCAAACAGACCTTGTGAAAGACAGCAGTTTAGTTCTGCGTGTTAACTCTTTTTCTGCACAGGTGAGTTGAGACGAGACTTTGCCCAACTTCCCCTGCTGACTGCCCTGGCTCAGAGATGCAGGGTATCAGAAAACAACCACTAACCCCAGCCTCTGCAGAATGCTGTTGGAGACTGACAGAGTTTGGGTCTCACCTTTACACGCTCAGTGGCACCTTTACGTCTATAGCCATTTAGATACTGAGATTATATTACTCAGAAGATAACACATGGGAGGAAGGGGGAAGTGGAGACCCCATGCATTCTAAGAGGTAGGGTCTCTATCCATGACACATTCTAGCCAGGAGAAGGAACCTGGTAGCACTGTAGATTAGAGACTGCCGTTCTTCTCTTCTCTATCATATAAAAGGAGCGGGGCCAGGCTGGGGGTGAGGCAGAAGAGCCCATCTCATTCCTGCATAATCAATGTTTTTAAAACATGCTTCAAGGAGCCCTGAGGTTCCCCAGAGGTATCTCAGGCCCACTGCAGGGAGAAATGACAGAGGTATTAAACTTTGTACCTTCCAGATAATAAATCATATATTCAAGAGTAAATGAAACATTTATAAAAATGTGTCAAATATTGAATACGAAAGATTTTTATAAATGCCAAAAAGCATCAAATACACAAGTCACCTTTTCTAGCCACAATAAAAGGATACTATAAATTATTTTTCAAGAGTATAAAGCCAAAACAAAAAGGTGCCCTGAATTGTTCGAAAAGTATTTTTATACGCTGTCTGTATAACTATTGGTTCAAAAAGGAAAACAAAACTATAATTATAAAACTCACCTATCTTTCTGGAGTCTGTTGGCTGGACCTGTTTTCGTGGCTGGATTACAGAAGTTGGGAGCTGAAAAAGCGGGGATGACCTGAGGCGACTTCAGTGACTCCCACCGACCCATCTACATTGTACCTGTCCTCTACCAGCTATTTTGACAGAGTAGGCACTCAGAAAACACACGCACGCACACACACGCATGCACGCCCACACGCACACACACGCACACATACACACACACATCGCATTAATTGGATAAAGGGGGAAAAACACAATCAAGATAGATCATTGGCAAAACAAAAATTATGTGTAGCCACTCACAAAATAAACACTTAAATATTGTAAAGATCTCCTTGCCTTGAAAAGTCTTAAGTGTGATCAGTCCAGGAGTCCCAAGGTTGGTGGTTCAACTTGACAAAGTGGGCAAACGTTAAAGCATATGTAGCAGAGCATGAATACCATAGGTGATGTTATTAATCTTGGATCCCTGGTGAAACTGGGGACATTTCTTTTTTCCTAGCTTTACAAAGCAAGATCCACACAGCCTTGAAGATAGGTATTTTGGTGCATGGGTATTTTTTGCGTTGTTTTCTGTGTTTTCTATATCTTTAAAGTATTTCATTATCTTTAAAATGAGAATAATTAATATATTATTACGACATGAAATATTCTCCTATTGTACTGATGGGAATATATACTGGGAAATGATGTTGAAATATTTATTAAAAGCTTCAAAAGTACTCACACTCTTTAGCTCACTAATTTTGGGGGAACTATGATTAAGGAGAAAAAATGTAGTCAAAGGAATAATGTAGTCAATATATTTATTGTAATATCATTTATAAGTCAAAGTGAAAAACAATCAAAATTTTGAAATAAAAGAATCATTACTTAACTGAAAGACTGGCAAACTACAACAGTCCCTGGACCAAATTCAGCTCGCTGCCTGTTTTTGTAAATAGATTTTATTGGAATACAGCCATGCCTATTTGTTACATATTGTCAGTGGCTTCTTTCAAGCTAAGTTAGCAGAGTTGAGTAGTAGCAATAGAAACCATTTTGCCTACAAAGCCAAAAATATATACTATCAGGCCTTTTATAGAAAAAGTATGTCAACTCCCTACTTAAATTACTTAAATTACATTACATTTTCTTATACATCCATATAAGAAAATGTAATGTAGCCATTTAAAATTATGTTTGTTAGAGAAATTTTAATAACATGGGAAAATATTTAGGATATAATGTTAAGTTAAAAAGTTATGTACACCATGACCTAAACCATGGAAAACAATATGCATAACTCATTTATATCTTCAAGAAATATTTACCGAATATCTACCATGCATCAGAGATTCTGCTGGTTTTTAGAAACACCACTGTGGGCAGAAAGGGTCTCTGAATACGGACAAGTAAACAGACTATTACAAGCGGTGTCACAAGTACTTGGAAAGGTGTATCAGAGGACACCTGAATGTACACAGGAAGGTGTATAACCAGTTCTTATGACCAGGCAGGCATTCAAGAAGAAGTGATATTTCATCTAGACTCTAAAGAAAAAGTCAGCAAAAAGAAGGTAGGGCTTAATTAAGTGTCCTAGGCAGACAAAGAAATAAACCAAGGGTTAAAACAGATAAAAGGAAGGTCTGAGGGCAAGAGTGGGTAGATACCAGGGGAAATCTAAAAGTAGTCCAGCACGGCCCAAATACAGACTCTAAAGGAATACCAAAGAAAGCTTATTTCTGAATGGCGTGATTACAGACTACATTCCAAGGCTATCAGGACAATATTTGACAATAATATTCAGAGCACTCCACCATCACAACCATGTCCTTCTCACTCACTGTCCCCCTCCCAAGAACGAGGACTCTATGGACAGTTGAGCCATTGTACATAATAAGAACATGGGAAGAGGAAAGAAAAGAGAGAGACACACACATCTGTGTTGGCAGAGAATCAAAGAAGGTGGGAGGTTAGTAAACGATCACACATACTTTTGCTGCTCTATGAGAAACACAAGTAAAATGTTTTAGTTGTTTTTTAATTTTTATTAGTTGTCGGACTGTATCTTTAACCAGGACACAGGAACTAAACAATCTAACTCCCTGAATTATAAAGACCAAGTGTGCTATAAAGAGTAAACATTATTTTTTATCATCATACAAAAGGTTTTATTTAATATAGGATTTATTTCTATAAATAAAAAATTCTTTCCCTCATAAATACTTTTACTGACTTTAAAATTAGATACTCTTT
>NW_011888850.1:1587135-1598474 GCF_000151845.1 Pteropus vampyrus | reverse complement strand
AGGTCCCACACAATCAGGAAACCTGGACAAAGAACCTGGGAAGCCACGGAGCCCATCCTATAGCCCTGCTAGGGAGGGAGCCAAGCCAGCAGCCATGCCCAACTGTTAAAAATAGGCTCTGGCCTCACTTATCTAGGGAGCATGAACAGTGACTCTAGACAATCCGGGAGCCCAGCCATGGTAATATCCAGACACAGAGCCCAGTCTACAGCCCTGCCCAATTGCTGAGCACAGCTCTTGCCTAGGTAAAGAGCCTAATCTGCCCAATTATTCTCATTATCTTTAAAATGAGAATAATTAATATATTATTACGACATGAAACATTCTCATATTGTACTGATGGGAATATATACTGGGAAATGATGTTGCAGTAGGAACACAGAGCATAGCACGAGGCCCCACCGAATAAGAGAACCCAGACAATCACCTCACCAAACTACAGAGCATAGTATCTAGCCCCACCCAACTGCTAGATACAGCTGGAGGCTATTCCTAACAAGAGAACCCAAACAGCAACCTCACCCAACAGTGAGACACAACAAGCAACCTACCTGATTATGAAGCCTAGTCTATAGCCTTGCCAATTTGGAGACACAGCCTGCAGCCCCACTTGATCAGAGAGCACAACCTGAGTCAATATCCAACCACAGATCCATGACTGGGGCCCTGCTTGAATGTGGAGTCCAACGAGCAGTAGCATCTAGTCAAGGAGCACAGTCTGAGATCCCACCTAACCAGGAGCAATTGTGGACCTCAACTCATAGCTCTGTTCAACTGTAGAGTACAACCAGTAGCACTAACCTACCAGGGAACACAGCCTGCGACCTCATTCAACCAAAGGTGATTACAGAGGCCAGCTAGTGGGTCCCACCTAACTGCAGAGCACAGCCAGCACCCCTACCCAATCAGGGAGCTCACCCAAGAGCCCCACTTAAACATGGAGCCCCGTCAGCAGGCCCGGCCAACCGCAGAGCCCAGCAAGCAGTGCCATCCCTGTTTTCAGAGCACAGACAGTGGCTTTGCTCAAATAGAGATCCTGATAGATGCTGAACCACCCAGTAACTTAAGCTGAGCTGACTGGTGATGGTCTTTCTCTGCTGAAGTAAACCTGTGAAGTCTACAAGAGGAGACTTCTTATTATAATATGCAGGTACCAACACAAGGAATCAAGGCTCATGAAAAATGAAGTAAACGTGACATCACAAAATGAAATTAATTAAAGCTCTAATAACTGACCCTAAAGAAATGGAGATATATGAACTATCTGACAAGGAATTCAAAATAATTCTCTTTTAAAAGTTCAGTGAACTACAAGAATACACAGACAGACAATGACATGAAATTAGGAAAACACTACATAAACAAAAAGAGAAGTTCAACAAAGAAATAAGAACCATAAAAAGAAGAAAAACAACAGAAATCCTAGAGCTGAAGAATACAATGACTGAACTGAATAATTCAATTGAGAGTTTCAACAACAGTTTCAACAAAGCAGAAGAAAAAATCAGTATCCTAGAATACAGGTCATTTAAAATTACCCAGTCAGAGAGGTAAAGAGAAAAACAAATGAAAAAGAGTGAAGAAAGCCTATGTGACTTATGGGATACCATCGAAATAAACAATATACAGGGTACACATTATAGGAATCCCAGGAAAAGAGAAAGATAAAGGGACAGAAAGTCTCTATAAAGCAACAAGGGCTAAAAACTTCACAAACTTGGAGAAAGAGACAACCAGGTTCATAAGGCCCAAAAGTCTCCAAATAGGTTGAATCCAAGGCTACACCATTATAATTAAATTGTCGAAATTCAAAAACAAAGAGAGAATTTTGAAAGCAGCAAAAGAAAAGTGACTTGTCACATATAAAGGGGCCCAAAAAGCTATAGAAAGATCATGCAACAGAAACTTTGCAAGCCAGAAGAAAGTCGAATAATTTATTCAAAAGATTGAAAGAAAATAATTTCAGTCATGAACACCATACCAGGCAAAGCTATATCCTTCAGAAATGGAGATAAAGATTCCCCGCTCCGCCTCACACACACACACAAAGCTGAAGGAGTTCATAAACACTAGACCTGCTTTACAAGAAATGCTAAATTTAGGGTGTTCTTCAAATAAAAATAAAAGGGTGTTAATTAACACTGTAAAAACATATGAATGGGTAAAATTCACTGGTAACGGTAAATACATACTCAAAGTTAAATTCTCTAATATTGTAATAATGGTGGTGCATAATTCACTTAAACTCTAGTTTAAAAGTTTTTAAAAAACATATTAAAAAATAACCAAAACTACAGTAATTTGTTATTGGATAGAAAATATTTAAAATATATAAATTATAACATTAATAACCTAAAAGTATAAAGTTTCTATATGCTATTAAAGTTAACTTGCTCTTAGCTTAAAATAGAATGTTATAAATATATTTTATGTAAACATCGTGGTAGTCAAAAAAGAAAAACCTGTAGTAGACACACAAAAGATTATGATAAAGGAATCAAAGTACACTCCCACAAAAAGTCATCAAATCACAAAGGAACACAGCAAGAGAGGAAGCAAGGAACAAATGATCTATAAAACAGAAAACAATTAGCAAAATGGCAACAGTAAGTTCATAACTATCAATAATTAACTTAAATGTAAATGTATTAAATTCTCCAATCAAAAGACATAGAATGGCCTAATGAATTAAAAAAAAAAAAAAAGACCCAAAAATATGCTGCCTACAAGAGATTCACTTTAGCTTTAAGGACACACATAGTCTGAAGTAAGTAACAGAAAAATATACTTTAAGTAAATGGTAGCTAAAAGAAAGCAGTCATAGCTATACTTGAAGCTGAAATGGTCTTTAAGATAAAAATGGTCAAGAGATGAAGATCATTATGTAATGATAAAGGGGTAAATCCATCAAGAAGATATAACAATTGTAAATATTTATGACACCAGATCAGAGTACATAAATATATAAAGCAAATACTAACAACTAAAAGTAGAAATAAAGAGCAGTATAATGATAGTTGGGCTTTTAATACCCCCCTCTCAACAATGGATAGATCGCTCAGAGAATCAATAAGGAAGCAGTGGATTTGAACAACACTATAAACTGAATGGACCTAACAGACATCTACAGAACATTCCATCCAACAGCAGCACATTATTCTCAAGTATCTATGGAATATTTTTTTAGATCATATGTTAGACCACAAAAAAGTCTCAACAAATTCAAAAAGATAAAAATTATATCAAATATAATTTCTGACCATAATGGTAAGAAATTTAAAATCAATAACAGATGGAAAGCTGGAAAATTCACAAATACATGGAAATTAAACAACACACTGTTGAACAAACTACCAGATAAAGAAAGAAATTAAAAGAAAAATTTTAAAATACCTAGAGACAAACAGAAATGGAAAAACAACATACCAAAACTTAAAGGATGCAGCAAAAGCACTTCTTAGAGAAAAGTTTGTAGTGATAAACACAGCAAGAAGAAAAACAAATCTCAAATAAACAACCTAATCTTACACTTTGAGGAATTAGAAAAAAGAAGAAACAAGAAAAAGAAAAACAAATTAAGTACAATGTCAGCAGAAGGAAGGAAATAATAAACATTAAAATAGAAATGAATGAAATAGAGAATAAGAAAAAAATGAAGATTTTCAAAACTAAGAGTTGGATTTTAGAAGACATAAACAAAATTGACAAAACTTTAGCTAGACTAACCAAGAAAAAATTGTATGAGGACCCAAATAAAATTATAAATGAAAGAGGAGACATTACAACTGAAATAAGTCAGACAGAGAAAGACAAATACTGTATGATCTCGCTTATATGTAGAATCTAAGAAAATCAAACTCATAGAAACAGAGAGCAGATTGGCAATTGTCACAGGAGGTGTAGGGAGGTAGGCAGTGGGGAAAATGGGTGAAGGTGGTTAAACAGTATAAACTTCCAATTGCAAAATGAGTTAATGCTGGGCATCGAATGCACAGCACAGAGACTATAGTTAACAATACCATATTGTATATTCAAAAGCCCCTAAGGGAATAGGTTAGAAATTCTCACACACACACCCCAAAAAAATTGTAGAGCGAATAGAGGTGTTAGCTAACCTTACTGTGGTAAACATTTTACAGTGTATATGTATCAAATCTTAAGTTGTACATCTTAAACTTATACAAAGTTATATGTCAATTATAGCTCAATAAAGCTGTGGAAAAAGCTATCCATGAGTCAAATTCCATAGGGTCTATCACTTAGCAGCTCTCTTACCTCATATGACACATGAGAGATTTGCTGATAACGAGCTGCACGACCTCTGAACACTGGATGGTTCTTGACCCTAGGGACTTTAGTCTTCTGTGAGGTCTTTACTCACATAAAATTTCTTCGACTCGCTTTGAAAACATAAGGACACCCATTACTTATAAGTGCATCAGAGTCAGTGCAGTTGAGCCATACTGTCCCTGAAAATTGCAAACAAATGGCTTAACTTCAATTACTGGGAAGAAACAAGAACAAATCATCCAACATTCAATTGAGAAGCACCTAGAAGACCTATTCCCAGAGCCATTGTTTTAACCATACTCCAGTACCTCATTATAGATGTCCTAGTGCTGACATCTGAGATGAAATATGACTGCAAGCTGCCACCTCTGAATCTACCCTTCTGAAAATTGGAGGTTGTATTGCAAGTTGCCTACCTCTGAAGGACGAAATGAAGATTAACAAGGCCCTCATGACCAATCGGTCTCCGAGTTTGAAATGACAGCAAAGGGGAAGAAATAGCTCAAGAGACTGTTGTCACATACAAAAGAAAGCCCTTTAAAAATTCTTCCATAAGTCTAGGTTCTGAACTAGTTAAGTACTATAGTACACTGGACTTGGGAGAGCTGAGTTCTTAAGCAATTATCCAAAGGTCTCAACGTCACTTTCATCTCAGAAAAACGGTAATATTGTCCTCAATGTCTATTGTTACGTAATATTTCTCATTTTTAATTTGTGTTTCTTCCTGATCAGATTTGCCTGAGACCATTTTATTTTATTGTATAGCGCCGAATTCCACGGTTCAGCACTCTAACTTGTAAACACCCTAACTGCCTTTCTCCCTTTACTAACCTCACCTGGGAAAGATACCAACCCTGATTAACTCAGCAACTCACTCCATCCCTGTGCCAAAGCGGCACTTGGCAACGGAACTCACTTCCAACTTAAAACCACAGATTTTAAGTGGGCACCCTACACTGCCAGATGACCCTAGTAAATCCATGCTCTGTCTCTGAGAGGAGTATTTCATGCCTATTCTCTTTCCTCAAATCACCAAACTCCTTTCCCATCTCGCCCTAAGTTAATGAGTTGTCATTTCATAGAAAAAAAATAGATGCAATAAGACCAAATCTACTTCCTCTTACCACTCCAAATGCTATTAATTTCCCTGCAATTATTTTTTATTGTAGTAACATATATATAACATAAAATTTGCCATTTTAATCACTTTTAAGTATATAGTTCCATGGCATTAATTACATTCACATTGTTGTGCAGCCATCTCCAGAATTTTTCATCTATATTTTCTTAAAGGAAATAATATCTAACTTCTATTGACTACTCGCTATTTGCCAAGCACTGCTCTAAACAATTTATATGCATAAAGTCATTAAATCTCCACAACCTCTTCCGCATAAATATCATTTTCTCCATTTTATAGAGCAAAAATTAAGGCACCAAGAAGTTGAGTAACAGCCCAAGAATCCAAAGCTAATAATCATGAATAGGCACACATTCCACCCTTCCGCCTGCAACGATGAATAAACTGTCTGTGCTCTCATCTCAGGTAATCCCTATACCTATAACCCAGTTCCCATCAATTCCCACCTCCCCAGCGACTTCACTCCAGCCATTGTCTTCCGTCTCTTTTACATCATCAATTTCTTCTTTCCTATTGCATCTTTCCTGTTGGCAAACCAATATACCTACCGGCATCCATCTTTAATAGGAAGAGGAAAATTCTCCCTTGACCCCACATCCTTGAAAATCCTTGGAAAAATTGTTTGTACTTGTCTTCACTTCTTCTCACCCCATTCTCTTCTCAACTCACTTCGATTTTGGTTTTCTTCACTGACATACATACAGCCTGATTTAAATTCTATTAGTGATTTCTTTTACACTTTTTAAGAGCATTCCTAAAGTTGTATTTATCTAGCTATTAAAGACCAAGAATCAAACAACTTTCTGTTTCCTACTATGGCTTTACAATTTCCAGGTCTTCATTAATTTGATCTGGGGTTTTAAATTCCATCATCATTGTTCTCCTTAATACTCCTCTGTGACTTTTTAAAATAGTTACAGTCATCCTCACAATCATACTCACATTGGTTATCACACTTATTTCTGCATATGTAATAAGTGCCAGAACTCCCAGTACATCTTTTTTCGATTAGTACTCCTCACAATTTAATAGGGATTTCTCTCTCGTTAAACTTACGGATGCATACAGATGTCCTTTTCAGAAAGACTACTTAGATGGTACATTTTCTCAAAATCTAAAAAATACAGGAATGCTCTTCTATTGTTTTCACACACAAATGTGGGTGGGCTTACAATTTTTATGTAGCAATCTTTTTTTTCCTGATGAATTTTGTAAAACAGCAGATCTCAATGCTGGCTACGTGATCCTACTTCCAGGTTTGATTCATCTGGGGTGAAGGTTACTCATCTGTGATTTTTAGAAAGCTCCGAAAGTGATTACGATGAGAGAATGGTGTTAAAAAGCATTGACATAGTTATTCCTCCAGTTTTCTGGTGTTCTGGATTGCCAAAAAGTCTAAAAACAACTGCATTTGCTTACTTCTCAGGTAACTTGTTTTATCTTCCTACATGCCCAGGTTAAATCTAAACTCTACCACTTAGTGTCGCAGCTGTGTGATGTGGGTGAGGTTATGTAACTCAGAGCCCCAGCTTCATCAGTTCGTTGCTAAATAAAGTTATATTTATATCTTACACCACTCTTGTAGAGAATGACCATTGTAGCATCTAGCACATAAGAAACTATCAATAATTTTCCTTATTTACCCCTGAAATCCATAAACTTCACCAGGATATATCCAATCATGGATCTCTTAACCTTGCCTGGAATGAAGAACATCCTCAACTTTCAGTATCAGATTGTTTTGTTTGTTTAGATAAGTACTTTTCTTCTATTACGACTTGGAGTACAAATTAATTCCACCTTAATCATGCATTCTGCTCCAACAACATCTATTATTCACAAGCTAGATATTTGTGGTCACTTTCCCATATGTTTCATCTTCTCTTATCATTTTCAACTTTTTATCATGTATTCTGGGAGTGCCTTCTCAATTTATCCTGTACGTTGGTGGTTTTCAGTATTCCAGAGAAACTTCAGTGCAAGTTCTAGACAGTCCCTTTAGGATCCACTGTTTTGGTCAAGGGTTAATGTGTGGTAGATGGGGCTCTGAGACCCTACCTGCACTTCAACCAGAAACTCATTCACCACCTTTATATGGTAAGAGTCTATATATGCCTTCATCAAAGAGAGAGATCAACAGCTTTTAAAAAAACATTTAAAACCACTATTATCTATTACTTGTTTAACTTACTCCACTGGTGAATTTATTCTTTTCTGCCTTTGATATGGATTTTTATTTGACTACTATGTTTTTTTGTTTCAATAAAACCCTTCCTAAAGCCTTTTCTTTTTCATAGTGGTGATTTCCTCTTGCACATTAATAAAAAAAAATCAAACAAATACCTTCTAAAATTTCCTTCTGGTTCTTATAGTAAATCTAATTTATGTTTTTCTTCTATGTCTTTAAAACATTGCCTCTAGTCTTTGGTGCTGTATGAGCTGTTCTTTAGTTGCTTATTATCATTAGTCAAGGGGATTCATCCAAGCCCCATATTGGAGAACAGACTGTACAGGTTTACTTTCCATAACGTACTTACTATCCTGCTTGAGTTGGAAGAAAAACCCATTAAATATAAAGTCAAAAGAGCAAGTTAATACACACAGCTCAACTCTCAGCTTAGTTCCTAGTAGGTCAGTCAATCACAATTCTTTACCAAATTGAATAGGGAACTGCCCTCATCATTTCCCTAGTCGTGAGGGGGAAAAATGCAGTTCTGAGAGAGTCTGAGGCCATCTGTGGGCCAGTCCTCTTTAATGAGAAAAGCAATGAAAGGAAGAGTTACATCTTTTAACATCCCCACTCCTGAGAGTTCTCAACAAGTGCCTCTGGAGCTCCACTTCCATCTCTACCTTCAGCCACATTTCATGTAGAAACTGCTGGCTCAAAAGAAGAGTTCCACTTATAAAGCAGACATCATACCTTCCTATTTTATGACGCTGTGTTTTTGCAGATGCTTCACAGGCTGGCTGGACTGCCCTGTCACACATGACTCATCTATGAAACTCCAGGTTATTCTCCCAACTTCTGTTCAGTGGTCCCCTCCTCTGTGAAGAGATGCCTGGGTAACCTCTCATTCAGACAGAACTAATCTGTACTACTTCTCTCCATGTACATATTTCTACTCTGTTTATTAACTTATTAGTCTTCCCTACTAGACTCTCTTGGGGCTGAGACACAGTACCTAGCAGGGTACCTAGCCAATAATAGATAACCAATAAGTGAAAGGCTATGGTACAGAGATATATTCCAGCCACCTCTAGAACTTGATTCTCTGGTGTCTAGAGCTTCCATGGGGGTGACCAGAGGTGGTCACCTCCAAATGATCCCTGGCAATGTTGCTTTAGTATAGGAGCAGCCATGCCAGAGACAGTACAGCCAGAGTTTCTTAATTGAGTCCTACCATCAAAGGAAACATTAGAATTCCTCCTAGAAAAAAGAAACACAGTCGATTCTCACCCTAAATTTCGAGAGCAATTACAGATTGGATCAGGAGCAACTTGAGGGAAGGGACTGTGTTGAACATCTGCATCTCTAAAAACTGGCATAGGGTTTTGTACCTCGTAGAAGCACAGACTTTAGTGAATTAGTTACATTAATCATGTTTTCATAAGCGTTCAATGAATATTTGAGGAAAGTCCAGTCAGGATAAGTAAGATTGCAACAATTTTTTTTTATTGTGTATCAAGTAGAAGGGCTAGTGTTAAGTAAAGGCAAAGAGGCATAGAGGGACTGCTTTCTAATATAAAGCAATTTAAAACCTTTTAGCACTGCTCAAAACTAGAAGTAAACATATGGGTACTTTTGTTATTGTTGCTATCACCTGCATTGAAAAATATTCCATATATAAACTAAATATCCTGGCAATAATTCTTGCCTATCTAGTTAATTATTTCCATTAGAGAAAAGGCCAAATATATTTAAGCTGCCCTTACACAGAATAACTAGTAATCTGAACTTTCCTGATAGGGACTCAATCCATCACAATAAGGCAGGCTTTTACCATGTGTGCAGAACCAAATCAAAAGCCATTTTGTATATCAGTGATGTTCTTTGTAAATTTTAAGAGCTTATTAATGTATGCTATTAAGGTGGATAGATCCTCTGTATTTGTCCATATAGGACAAACAACTGAAAATTATTTTAGTGTTTACTTTCTTGGTCTACTGAGCTTTGCTCATTAGAGGTAGCTCAGGCCAATTTCTCTTTTGAGATATTTAAGACGTCATATATGGATGCTATCCTCAGAACACCTAGCTGATACATGGAATTCCTCTCCTCAGGTTACCTCTGAGTCATGTTGGTTTCTATGTCCAGTTTTTCCACCCTTTTGGAGGATGCTGGTGAGGGAACTTTTATCATTCTCTGTGATCCCCTCTCACTCCCTAATCTCCACAGAAAGATGACTTTCTGGTTGTGGAATAGGGACAAGCACTACTGCCCATGCTCTACCTCCTTCCTACTATGAAGAAGTAGGCCAGGCAAAACTCTTCAGCTGACCTATCTGTAAGTAGGAAGCTATAATAGCCAGGGCTCTCCAGAGAAACAAAACCAATAGGAAATATATGTATTTATATAATACACTTATTATATATTTTTATATATAAAGAGATTTATTCTAAGAGCCTGAGAAGTCCCAAGATCTGTAGTCAGCAGGCCTGAAGACAAGGAGAGCCTGTGGTGCAGCTCCAGACCGAGTCTGAGGGCCTGAGAACCAGAAGGGGCAACGGTACACGTTTCAGTCCCAGTCTGAGTCCAAAGGCAGGAAGAGACCAGCGTCCTGGGTAGCGGGCAGCAGGCCAAGAGAAAGAATTCTTTCTTACTCAGCCTTTCACTGCATTCGAGCATTCACTGGATAGGATAAGAGCCGAGCACAGTAGGGAAGGCACTCCGCTTTAGCCTACTGACAAATGTTAATTTGATATAAAAACACCCTCACAGACACCCCAGAATAATGTTTGACTGAATATCTGGGCATGCCATGGCCCAGTCCAGTTGACACATAAAATTAATCACCACAGAGGCTAAGTCAGCTCAGTTTAGGGGAATAGTGTATAAAAAGCCCCATTTCCACTTCCAGAACAAGTTGCCTTCTCGAATCCAGCTTTCCTACTAAACCTCAAACTAGAGTAATATGGCTGACACTCCCCGTTATCTTCATGTGAGAACTGTGTCTCTAAAGCTAGTCAAAGTCCATAGCTGAGGAGGGTTTCCATAATTATCACATCCCCACAAGCAGTCTTCTATGACAGTTAATGATATTTTTACTAATTTCTTCTGGTCTTTCCTTCCCACTTTCTGACTGGAGGACTCAAGAGAGACTTCCCTGTTTGCTTTCATTTTCTGTTGATTTTGAGCCCACTTTGAAATTTTTCCATCCTTCTGTGGCCCAGTTTGAATCCAGTCACATTTTCTGCAGTTAGTCTGGGGATAAACAGTCACGCAAACCATAAAATGCTCATCCAGTGCTGTTCCATCAGCTACCATCTTGCTTTCTAAACCTCAGAAAGTGTAACAAGAGACACTATCATCCCATCTGGTAATTTTCCATACTAAAATGAGTCTGATACAACAAAAAGAATCTCTTTGACTTCAGGTACTAACTATATTACCACTTTCTTTCAAAACTTAAAAAAAAAAAAAAAACTTAGAAAAACCGATGCTATACAATTAAAATACACATCATCTATTAAATATTCTCATTAAAAGTATTTAACCTGAATCTATTCATTAAACCTCTAGACTTAACTTCCTGTTTACAGGAAATAATGGGGACTAGAGGAACAAATCAAAATATTCCAAGAGAAAATAGACAAGAATCTATAAGACAGTCAAGATGAAATCTTCAAAAAAAAAAAAGGTAACCAGATATAACAACCAAATACAATGTATGAATTTAGCCCAGAACCT
>NW_011888850.1:1559386-1585680 GCF_000151845.1 Pteropus vampyrus | reverse complement strand
CCCCCTAGTCAGTGATTCTGACTCAGTCAGTCTAAAGTGGGGCCTGGAAATCGTTCTCTTAACTTTTTCCAGGTGATTCTGATGTGCAGCCAGGTTTAATTACTGCCCCAAATAGCAAACATTTGTTCTAGGTGACCACTCATGCACCCACACACACACACACACACACACACACACACTCACTCACTCACTCACTCACTCACTCACTCACTCACTTACTTTCTGGTTTGATTATGCCTGCCTACATTCCCCTCCCTGATCTGCCTCAATTTTCATGCCATCCCTGCCCCAATTAGTTTGGATCATCCCCCTGCCTGCCCTGCCTTGCTGGACCTTGGGCACATCTGTGCATTTGGTAGCTTTTCTCAGTCCCTTGTTCTTCCCTAGAATCTTGGAAACTCTCCAGGCTGCTTTCTTGGCTCTCTAAAGCAACTTGGTTTCAAACACACCTCCTCGACCCCAAAGAGAGGAAAGTACTCAGGAAGAGTCAATTAATGTCCAAAATTGCAAGGCCAAAGCACAGGACTACAAGCCCATGCTTGTAGCTACCTCTTGCTGTCTCCTGCTACCTCTCGTGAGGCCCAGCGGGGCCCTCCCACTAATCTTTAGTAGCTTAAACACAATCCCAGTTTGATTTTTTTCATTACGCAGATAATATATGAATGTAATCTCATTGTAAAATAATGTAGAACAACACTGAAAAGCTAAAGCTCCAACACCCATTTCCAGTCCCCTCCCAGAAGTAACTGCAAACAAATCAGTCTGGTGTACATTTTTTCACATTTCTCTGTATTTACATACATATATCCAGTTAAACAAGTGGTTCTCAAGGCAGGGAGAGGATTTTGCCCTCCAAGGACATCTGGCAAGATCTGAATACATTTTTGGTTGTCATAGCTAGAAAGAGATACTATCATCTGGTGGGTAGAAATCAGCGATGGTGCTAAACATCCTGTAACTCACAGGACAGCCCCCACAACAAAGAATTATCCGGCCCAATATGTCAATAGTGCCATGGTTGAGAAACCCTTAATTAAACTACATGAAACTACCCATGTCCAACCAATTATGACCTTCGAAAAGGTAATTTCATGTGGTACAGCCTAATAGATTTGTACACGCATGAAAACATGCAGTTGTGTTTGTGGCTGTTCTTTATAAATGTGTTAGACCATATGCTTTATTCTACTCCTTCCTCTTTTCTTTTAATAGTATGCCTAGGCAATTCTCCATGCCAGGAACCAGAGCTCCATCTGATTCTTTTCTAGCTGCTGTAAGATATTCATTGCTAAGAAGTTTCCATGTTGTCTTTCGGAGGGATGTAGGACATTTCCAGTTCTTCACCGTTATAAACCATGCTTCAGGGAGCTTCCTGACCCATCCTCTCTGTCCACTGTGGTCAGGTCTCAGGTGGGATGGAGGATGGGGGACACGAAGGACCAGAGAAGAAGAGGATGGGCTGTGAGGGACGGCGGGGAGTCATGTACTTCCAGACGCCTGCTTCCTTCCCTGGTTCCCCACCTCCCGCTCCATGAACTACAAGGACTAGCTGCCACCAGCTGTGTGGCCATTTCATGCCATCAGCATTCACAATGGAGCAGTCAGTGGGAATTCTGAAACCCGATTGTTAGACTTTCCAACCTGCTGTTCTCGGGAGGTGCGTAAATGGCTCAGGGAGTCATTTACATCACCTGCCTGCCTTCCCATGCCTCTCTCAGCTCTGCTGGAAGTTTCTGACACACTCCTTTGAAACCTCCTCAAATGTCAACGTATTGCTCAGCAAAACAAACCCTCCACATTTCCAAAGCATGCAGTACCCTTACATCCACAGAACAAGAGCCAGAGAAGCAGCTTTTGCTTTTCCACAGTTTAAAGGTATTAATTATCACAAAAAAACTGCATGAGGACTGTCCAGAGACAAAAAGACACCGTTCCCCATGTGTTCTGAGAGAATAGCATATTGTCATCTAAAAGAGTAATTTATTTCCACATAATTGGCTCTATAAAGGGCATCTTCACTGTCTAATTCCCTACGTAACTCGGGACCTACTGTTGCCAGCACTGACCCCATGGGGGAAGGAGAGCTGTAATTAATTGACTCATTCATGATTAATGTATTCCAGCCTTCCTTTGCTGCCACTCTTCCAGGAGAAAATTGGCCAGCCCTGTGATTTCATTTCCAAGGACCTAATTCATTTAAAATAAATAAAGAAATCGAGGTGACAAGCCAGAAGTTGGTTGTTAATGGAAGACCCCTGGAGGCAGCACCTTTCCTGTGTGTCCTATCCATCACAAAAGATAAAGGGACTTCACTGGGCTCTCAGCAACAAGGTCCTTAATATACAGTAGTGAAGGCCTTTTTAAAAATTTTCCAGTGTTATTTAACCACTGTGGTAGCTAAGGGAGGGATGTAAGTAAGTACATAGGAAGAGAAAAAAGGAAGGAGTAAGGGAGGGTAAGAAAGGAAGAAAAGAAGACCCATACGAGCATTTTCACCTGTTTAGGAAAAAAAAAAGTGCAGCTTGCTGACAGCATTCATTGAACGTGAAGCGTAGGAATGCTGTTTTTTAGGATTTGACATTTTCAGTGATGGATGGAACTACTAAAAACAGAATGCTATAAATAGAATAATGTCATTTGTTTCCAAAGACTATCGATATACTAGAGCATAAACGCAAGATATTTCATAGCAAATATCTTTGGGGGTAAGGTTAGGACTGTAATCCACTAGTTATCTTGGGGTAAACACTGCAGCCACAAGTGCCACGGGTGTTTGCACGGCAAATGGGAAAGGGTTAAGTTAATCTTATATCACACCCAATCGATTTGTTTTAATGAGCAAAGGCTATGATGTAACCCAAGCTGCAAACATTTTTTTCTGGTTATTTGTGAATATCCTATTGTGTCCTTTTAATTGATCTTGTTTGAGCTCAAATTCATAGAAAAGATAACTCAATAATTTAGGAACACAAACGTAGGTTTTCATTCATCCGACACCAGTTTTAAGCAAAGCTAGATACCAGGCACTCCCTCATACCCCCTTTTTCCCTGTTTCTCTATCATTATCAAATTGTCCTGTGTGCCCCATTCTCTCAAGGTTTGCTAAACTACTGAATCCATATTTAGAAAACTGTGTTGCCCACACTTCCCATGGATGAACTATATTCACCAGTTGCAGGCTATATTATTCTAAGACAGGTATATGTTGGTGTTTTTAACAGGGAGCCCTGACAAATCCTCTATTATTACCCTATTATTCTATTTCCAAAGTCAATGTTCTGTTCCCCTCCCAATTCTTTCTCAGGTCTGGGTTGGACTTTTAGATTGTATGCATTTCCTTATATAGACCAGGCAATCCCAGCGTTACCTCAGGATCTCCGGAAGCAGCAGATGGGTCTTTGATATAAAGATTATAGCTAGAGCCTTTCAGGACCTCCTAAAATAATGACAACTTCCAAGTGAATAGTAGTTCATGTCTCAGTTGATACCTACAGCAACCAGTGAGGAACTGTCAATGGGGAGGTCATTCACAGCTGGCTTCAGGGAGTTTACTTAGATGTCTTATTATTCACATTTTATAGCTGAGAAAATTGAGGGTCATGCAACCCATCAATGGCACAGATACTCACTGACCACCAAATTTATACTTATTTTTTGTCAGTACTGATTTTTACCCAAAAAAAAAAAAAAAAGAAAAGAAATGTGCAGCTTGAGGAATCCAGAGGGCAAGGGAGTAAGGCATGAGCTGCACCTCAGGGCATGGAGCTGCAAATTGATGACTATGCTCTGGGAGCCCGTACAGTCGGGTTCCTGGTGTTCTCGGGCGCTCACCTTAGCAAGATCCCCAACACTCACAGTTTTCAAAGATGTGAACTCCTAACAGATGACCCAAACCCTCGACCCAGCCATTGTTATCCCTCTACAGCAAAAGCTCACAAACTCAGGCTGCACATGAGAATAACCTGGGAAGCTTTTAACAAACACAAACCAGTTCCTGAGAGATTCTGACGTGTTAGTCTGGCGTCAGTGTCAGCGGTTTGCACAGTCAGCCAGGACTGAGCAGCACTGGCCTCCAGGCAGCCCTGGCCTGCGGCTGACGTTGGTGGTACTGCTCCTTCGCTGGTCTCTGCCTTTCCTGGGACCCAGCCTCTCAAGTTCCCTCTGACAACTTCTTCTACGAAGGCCTTCCGAAACAGCCTTCTCAAAATTCTTTCCAGTTAATAAATATGAGCTTTTTCACCAGTAGTGAAGAGCAGTGAGAAGATTGTGAACGAAGGGAAATTTTGCATTATTTATTACTAAAAATTTATTTAGCACCCACAAAGTGCTGAAATAAAGAATTTTGAGATTGCCTTATCTAGTTTTCAGCTGCTATGAGCTGTTAGTCATGCGGTTTTATAGTCTTCTATTTAACTGCCTGTGAAGTTAATAGGTAGATGCAATGCTGGAGTTGAGCTGGTTCAACTCTGAACTCAATATTCTACTTCTAAAGAAAAGAGCAATTGTCGCCTCTAAGATTGCAGAAATCCAATTAAGTATCACTTTCCCCTGCTGCTAAATGACTTAGACCTTGGAAGTCATGTTAACGACACGGCATGAACACCCAGGACAATCACTATGCCCCTTTTACTGAAATCACACCCCAGCCAGCAATTAAGTGGAAAGTGCAAGAATTTTGATGCAACCCCCCAGCTTTTAGTTGTCAAACAAAATACTATGAGAGGCAGAGGGTGTTGAGGGCCAGACATTACATTTAAAATTTTGAAATATGTACCATTATTCTGGGTTTGTTTGTTTGTTTTTTTTTTTCAAAGAGGAAGTATTCAAGGTCAGCAAAACAGATTACACAGATATTTTCCCCAAAGATGTGTCTTTCTGGATCCACTGCTCCAGCCTATGTGCCCCTCCATGCTCTCTCCACTGTAATTAAGATACATGTCCTTTTCTGGGCTTTGAGAGTTGCTGACGGACAGCTCAGCAGCCAACAAAGTGTAAATTGCCAAAGGCAGATGCTCAGTGTTAGATGGTGCCCCAGGCAACGCCGGGCTGTGCAGCTACACTTGGGACACAGGCAGACTGCAAAGCAGAGTGTGGAATGAAACAATTTCAAGACACATAAAAACTGGTGTTTGATTTAGATTGCTGTCTTTCCTTTAAAAGATGGGGATGAAAGGGTTTCTCAAAACAAAGCAACTTCATCTGGTTCTTGCCACTTGTCCCACCGAGCCCTAAAAGTCAAAGCCCAAATGACCTCTGGGAACTCCTTCCTCCTCAGACTGACTTAGAATGGACCTGGTTCTGTTTCTGCTCCAAAGCAGAATGTGAAATTCTGCTTTGAAATTCAATGTGAAATTATATTAAAATATAACCTGGCCTCATTTTGTTCTATTATTTCTCTCCTCATTTTACCTTGGATTTCCATTATTGCTTTAAATATTATTATTCTTAGTTTGGATCACTCTTCTATTTGTCATCACTTCTAAACTTTAGTTTTCAGTTTCTAGTTTCCACACTCCTGGCTACTCCCTTAGACAAGAGGAAAACGAACCTCTGAATGCATCAAAGAGGTTCTATTTGAAGGATCCTGAAGATACCTTAAAAAGTCATTTGTACTGTGCACGTGCACACGCGCGCGCACACACACACACACACACACACACGCTCGCGCACGCATATACGTGACCATTGGCCAACTGTGAAAATCGGCTTCTCTGTAGCCAATGTTACCTCAAAGCAGGACCCCCTTGTATTATTCCATGAAGAAAAAGTGCTTTCTTTTTCAGCCTTCTTAGAAATCAGTTTTTCTGAGAACACTTAATTTCAGGGAGCACCTAAATTCTTTAAAACACTTTTTTACTGGTTTATAATTTCTTTTTGATTCATGTTATTCTTGCTCGCTGATTCTCCACTACTTTACAGTTTCATCATTACGGATAGAGACTAGAGCAGCAGCGGTGAGAAATGTCTCTGCAAACAGTCGTGCTAACCTCGCTCATCGCCCGCTTGATTGGATTTACTCTTATCTCGCTTCCAAAGCATCCTGACAAATTCTTCTCAAAGATGGATGACTTTTCTTAGCAGATATGTCTTCAGTTTCTAAGCATCTCTGTCACTTGTTCTCCCCAACAACCCACCTTCCTTCCCAAAGCTGCATCATCCAATACATACCTTGTCGGTGTAACTAGACATAGATATAAGCACATATTTTTTTTTTCTTTTTTGGACTTTTTTGGACTTTAGTTGAAACAGCTATCCTATTTATCTCACATATGCAAATGCTTCATTCTGCTTTCCATAAACACTTCCTAATTGTGATTATTCAGGTAAATGGTTGAGATTTATCTCACTTAAGCATTACCAAAAAAGCCAGTGGGAGAAGTTCTATTACAATTATTCTATATTAAGTAACTGAAGGTTCAAAAAAAGGAAATTCACTTTCCAAGGGTACTGAAATAAGAATTCAAATCCAGATAGTGGTACCGAAGTCTTCATTTTTTGACTTCTGGCTTGAATACCATGATTAGGGAAGGCAGGATGTGTAAGCGATCAGATCAACCAACTACTGATATAAGCTTAGGGATTGTCCAAACACCCAACGCAATATCCACTCAAGGCAACCCAAGGGAGACATGACTGGACGCTAATTAAGTGAATAAAGAAGCTGAAATTCAGTAATTGCATTGTGCTCTCTGAAGAAAGAATATGCTGACAAAAAGAGGGTTGTTACATCTGCTTGTTATCTATAAAAAGAAAAACATCAGTGTGTAGCCAACACTATCCAGGGGAGAGACTGTCCTGGCCTAGGTCCACGAGGGTTTACGAACACCAGTAGAGCAGGCAGATACGGGTGCAGGTAGATGTTTCCAGACCAGCCTCGGAGCACTTCACGCCAGACCCGACCACCGGAGCACCACCCCAGAGACAGGCGGGGCTGATGCCAGAAGAGTGAAATCCTCCTCATGAAACCAAGGCCAGGAGTGGTTGGGTGAGAATCCCAAGTGCTGTGAAAGCATTTGGAATATATATTATCTTATCATTTCAATAACACTACCGAGTATTATCCCCAAGTTGAGGTGTTCTTAGCTAAGTTCACACAGATAAGAAATGGCAGCAACTCTGTACTTGAGATAAATGTACTCAGTTTTTGGGGGTTGTGTGTCTCTGTCTGTCGGTCTGTCTGTCTGTCAGCAGAGAAATGGAAAATTCTGTGTACCCAAGTTTGTTGCTTGAGAGAATCCTGCAATATTCAAGAAATACAGCCCAGGACTCTGAGCTCAGCTCTACGGGGATCAACGTGAGACCTGATCATCTCCAGAAGCAGCCAGAGAAGATCACGTTCCACAAATAGGAGATTTAACAGAAAGGCCACCCTGACATGAATTGCCCTTGTGCTGATCTAGAGCTTTCTCTAGATGACTTGGGAGGTTTTAAAAATACTGAGGTCTGCCCCACCTTCCAGAAATTCTAATTTAATGGTCCATGGTATGGCCAAAGCACAGGGACTTCCTAAAGCTTCCCAGTGGTTGTCATGGACAGCTGTGAGTGAGAAACACAAGGAACCTTTCAGATTCCTTAGTCAAGGACAAGCCTGGCCTCTAGGAACTGAGAGAGGATGTCCTTAGTCGAGGGTCTCCAGCATCTGGAAGGGGAGAGGGTGGGTTGGGGCGGGGAGCTAAACTCATCAAAAATAAAAGGCTTATTGCCTACAGCTCTTATTTTCCTTCCTTCCAAAAATCTGAATAGGTGTGGCAGGAAACATTGGTTATGCAAAGACATTATTTGCCTACCAAACCGACAGTGCCGTATGATACTACACACTGGCAGTGGTGAGGACTCAATCATTTACTTCAGATTGAAGTCAAACTCTGCAGCCTTTAGAAAAGGAGACTCGTTAATATGTATCAAGAGCATTAACAATGCCTGGAGTCTTTATATATGCATAAAAGAGAAGTATGGAAGAATATGCACCAACTCGGTAGTTTCCTCTGAGTTGTAGGATTTCATTTTTATTTCCTCCTGTTTTCATATATCACTATGTTTTCTGTCTTTTACATGATGAACGTGTATTACTTTTAGGGAAAAAACAAAATGTAAAAATAACATTTGATTAAAAGTTTTGCACCATTGACATGACTTTTATACTCATGTATTTCTCACCATTTCAATTTTGCTTGTTTGGGCTCATAAGTCATGTGCCGCCAGATATAACTGTACATTGATCCCAGTAGAACTGAGCATGGAACCCTGGACGGTGTCTCTCAAAGACTGCAGAATTCTCTCAAACAATTAGATTTGGGGTCACAGCATTCTCCATTTTCTGCCTCCAGATACACATGCCAAAAAAGAAAAAGAAAAAGAAAGTAAGCACATTTCAGAATGCCTTGTTCAACAGGACTGTTTCACGCCAAAGCCCAAGCATTCACTGAGAGCATGGGCTCTGGAGTCAGGAGTCTTTCTGGAATCCAAGGTATGTAAACTTGGACAAATGACTATCTCTGCGCCTCAGTGTCCCAAAATGTAAAGTGCAGTTGAGAAGAAAAGCTACTCAAAGGGACAGAGGTGATTTGCATTGAGTTTAGTGAAGTTCAGCCCTTGTTCTGCCTCTTGAGAGATGTGTGACCTGGGACACTCCTCAGCCTCTCTGAGGTTCAGATTCCTCAACAATAAAAGTGGGATGATCATAATAAATCTCTCGTCTCACCTTAGTTTAGCTAAAGAGCTGTGCAAATGTCAGTTATTATTTTTGTAAAATTTTTTATTTCATTCTGTCACATCTGATACATTCACCCCTCTGTAACTGTATGGAAGCCAAGAACAGGGCTGTGCTGCTTGCATTTTTAGGAAAGCTAAGAGTCCCAGAACCTTCAACTCCCCTCATCACTGTCAAAACAGAGGAGTGACTTTGGCAGCATTTCAACCCCATGATGTGTGCTGAGCCCCGTGGACCTAGCAAGACACAGCCATCCAATCCACTCACACCCCTGAGGTGACTGCTGAACTTTGTGGATTTTAAATAGAAACACACACAGTTCTGCCCAGACAAGATATGCCGTCATAGTAGGTATGAATATAACTCTGCAACACTTAGATTTTTTAAGTGTCACGTTTCTAAATCAAATATAAACTGCTCTGAACACTCACCCACCAGGCGCTGGCAGGAATTCAATCTCAGTTACTATAGTGTCGCCCTGCTCCCTCTCTGGGATCTTACGAGACTCCCCAGCTACAGAGCACCCCAGGCAAAGGTTATGGGCCTAAGTCCAAGGGAGCATCTGCTCCCTGAAGCTGCACTCAAGCCCTAGATCTCGAACTTTGAGCTGGATTCTGTCCTGCGTGAACTCAAGAAGAATCGGGCCTGGGTGTTGTGAAACTTGAGACGACATACTCAGCATTTAAACAAACTGTCTTTTTCTGAAAATGGCTGCGGAGGAAGGCGAGATCAGGAGCCCTCATAGCCAAAGCCGGGCAAACCCCAAAACCAACCCCCTAAAAAAAAAACTGATAGACTTTTTCTTGCGTTCTGGTACCAACCTAATATCTGCTGAAGAATTGCCTGTGGTCAGCAGAAGAGACGCTTGGCCACTCAGGCAAGAGGAAGGTGACATGATACTCAGGGGTGGGGAGGAGGTGCCTTCTGATCATATACCTCAGCACCCTACAAAAGGGTTACTTGGAAGGGGTGCAGATAGCATGCATTTGAAAGAGGACATGGTGTTTATCCCATAAGATGTTCAGGATTTGCCATTTTATTGAGACTAACATGTTCTCTATCAGTTCATGTAACAGGAGATTATATCTGTCTAGGAGGCTGGGCAAACAAAAATCCTCTAAGGGCCAGTTCCTGACAGGAAACTTCATAATGTTTCTCCAGATTCAAGAGTATAATTAACTTGTTCAGAAATGGAGATTTAAGTTATGTACTGCTTTCCTGTTTCCCTGACTTGCTTTCCGATCAGCCATATTCCCTGAGCAGCTGCAAATCAGACTGTGTGGTGCTCTCCTACCTCAAATCCACAAATGGCCTCCCATGCAGTTACAATATAATTCAAATCCTTCCCATGATTTGAATTATACTATTGTTCTCTTCCTGCAACCCCAGTCACTTTGTTCCAGATGTGCCAGCCTCCTTGCTCTTCCTACGACACCCAAGCATATGCTGCCTCAGGGTCTTTGGACTTGCTGGTCCCTCTGCCAGAACATTCTTCCCCCAGATATCTACATGGTTTCTATTTTACTTCAGTCAGGTCTTCTCTCAAATTTCACCTTCTCGATAAGGAGTTCTCTCACCATCCTTTCTAAAATATCAACCAACATACACACACATGCATGCATGCGCTGCCTAGCCCCCTTCCACTCTATTTTTCCACAAGGTTCTTACCACTAACATACTATGTATTATACTTATTAATCTCTTTTTTTGTCTATTTCGTTCACTACTGTTATGCTCACTATCTACCGTAGTGCCTAGCATACAGTAGGTGCTTAATAAATATTTATCGAATGAATGAATGACTTTATGTGACTGCTTCATCATTCAGGTCTCAACTCAAATGTCGCCTCTTCTAAAAGGTCTTCCCAACCATGCCTAGGTAAAGATGCCCAACCTACCCTCATACACTATGTTCACTTATCAGTGTTTGGATTATCTTATTTGTTTGCTTACAGATTATAGTCTGTATCCCCACTATAAAATGAGAGCTTCCTGAGGACAGGAGCTTTATCCTGTTTACAGCTATATCTTTGGCACGCAGAATAATTCTGGGAATATGGAATGCTTGATAAACATATGATGAATGAATGAATGAATGACCAAAGGAAAAAGACCTGAGTAATTGAACAAATTGGCCTTCTGAATGAAGTTGTTGGATATAAACCAATAAATTTTTAGGAGAACTATTTCAGTTATATTCATGGCAAAGTTACAAAGTAGGAAGTTGAAGGCTGCCATTTACTCCAGTCAGGTCTTCACTCAAATTTCATGAGCTCCAGTCCCCTAAGAAGTAAACTGCAGTAATTGGACTAGATATTGCATGACACACCCTTCTGGTTTAAACAAAAATTAAAACTCTCATGGACTTTATATTCTAGCAAAAAATATAGACAGTAAGCAAATAATAACATGTGGTGAATACTTAAATGGGCTTATAAGGAAATAATATAGGGCTCAATTGGGTTGGAAGAGAGGTGTGGTTGTATAACACTTCCCTTTGAAAGAAACAGTATTTTAAATATTTTTGCTGAGATCTGCAGTAGCTGCTAAAGGTTGAGATCATGGAAGAGGGTTGGGAAGAGACCATCACCAGCAGAGGGGAGTAGCACACAAAGCCCTGGGGTGGGAGACAGCCCTCCATGCTACATTCAGAAGGGCCAGCAGGTGCAGCAGGAGAGACGGGCAGGGCCGGACCATGCAAGGCCTTGTTGGTAATGGCAGGAATTTGGATCGTTATCCTATGTGCAATGGGAAGCCTCTGGAGGAATTTAAATAGGAGCGTGTCATTAGAAGACCACATACCTGCAGGAGAGATTGAGAATGGATGGAAAAAGGGTGAGACTGAGGTCAGCAGACCATTGAGGAGGCGGAGGCAATGATCTAGAGGCAGGACAGTGCTGGACAAGAACTGCAGCAGTGGGATGGACAGAAACAAGGAGAGCCAAGAGATACTTCAGAAAAAAGAATGACCAGAACTTGGTGAATGACAGGGGGTAGAAGGTAAAGAGAACAAACTGGCAAAAACAAAACAAAACAAAACAAAAACGCCTAAATACTTCTTCCTTGTGCGACATGGTGGATGTTGTTATTTACTGAGATCAGGATACTGGGAAGAGAATCAAATTTGAAGGAGCATATGGTAAACTCGATTTGGGCCAACTTTGTAAGGCATCCAAGCAGAGAAGCCAAATAGATAGTTGAATAAACAGGGCTGGAACTCAGATAAAAGTCTGAGATCTGTTGTCTCCTAGTTGGCAAGATTAAGATTAATAGATTCTGGAAGATCCTAAGAGCCAGTATTGATCTAACAATCAGCAACCTGACCTTTAGCTCATGGTGGAAAACAGCATAAGCTTTCCTAAAAGCAAAGAGTCTTAAGGTCCTTAAGAGGCCCTCCTATGTGCCTGATGACAACCAGGCAATGGCCTATCCTGGATTTTCTAATAGTGGACATAATGCTTTATCAAACCAAAGGTCCATAGGTTGTTATAGAATTAACTTAGAGCAGCTCCTATTTATTGAACCGATACCATGTGACAAGCCCTATGCATTTATAATATGGGGATAATCATTGTCAGTAGTTGTTGATACAGTCCTTAGTTCAGAGTGTTACCTATTTTTTTGTTGTTCTTATGTATGATCTCACTCAATCCCAAGACAACTGTAAGAGGTTGTCATGATGATGATCCCTATTATACACACAAAGAAACCCAATTTCAGAAAAATGAGGGACTCGCCCCAGATCATTCAACAAGGGAATGCAAATGCCATGATACAAAACCAGACTTGTCTGACCCCAAAGCCCTGCCCCTAATCCAGGCAACAAGTTTCTAGAAAGTTAACCCAACAGATGTTAACCTTAAGGCTCAGGAAACAATTTACAAGGCAACAGAACTAATTGTTCTGTAAACCGCTTATTATCCTGTCCATACTGTCATCTCGCACTGAGAAATGGGACCTGGAAAGATGCCATTAGCAGAAAAAGGTCTACTTTACAGTTACAGGGTGAAATTGCCAAAAATCAAAGTTCTCCAGCCCACTACAGCATAGGATGCTATGGCACTCAGGGCCAAAAACGAGTTTGTATCGCTTATATTTCAAACCCTCTTGTAGGAAATGCTACATTTCAGTTATAAGTCAGGAAAAATAAAGATGAATTTTTTTCCCATCCAAGTTTATAGACTCCGTTGAATTCTATTCACTTTGGGCATCCACGGACCCCAGGTTAACAGCCTCTATTTTAGTGTGAGAATCAAACCCATCAATTTTGCCCGTTTTTTCCTCAGAATGAGGGATGAAGAAGATAATCACCTCAGTGTTCCTTTTCTATCTCAGTCTGGGGCAGAGTATGGGGTAGGAGTGGGTTTGGCTGATGTATTAAAATTTTTTTTTAAATAAAGACATTCTTTTTCTATTCTAAAACAATAAAAATAAAAGAAGAAAAAATAAAATACAAGTAAAGACCTCTATCCAGGCATACACACTAGTCAGAAGCAGAAACTTTAGACTCACACTGGCCTCACTCTGTCACTGCCTAACTCTGTGGCCCAGGGCAAACGTCGGCCTCCCTGAATGCTGACTGCTTCATCTGTAAGATGAGGTGAAACTTTCTATTCACAGGATGGGCAGCAGGATGAAATAATGATAATGAACTAACTTAACGAAAGCTAGACGCCACATTGTGCACTCAGTAGATGTCAGCATTGCTGCTGTTTCTATTGGCCCATCCCTGCCTCACTTCCTTTCTCCAATGACAGCTCCAGTGTCCAGCAGGTCCTCCTCACTGAGTTTCCTGAAATTGTCTAATCGGCACCACTGGCCATCTTTGCTCTGCACTCAGGTCAGGCCCCGCTCCATTGGCTGGAAGGTAACATGCTGCTGAAAAGTGGAATAGTGGCCTTGTTTTCGGGGAGAAAGAGGGAACTCAGATTGCTCTCAAGTGTGGCCAGAAACAACCTCATGAGCAATGTGACCCACCCTGAGCTGTCCTATAACACAGGGATTTTGCTACTGACGCTGGTTCTCGAGGGCCAGTCTCAGTCCTGTGAGCATTCCTCAGCGACAACTATCACCTTCCACCTCACCTCCCCCACCCCACAAAGTCTTGGGAGAAACAGTGCCTCCTTGGGATAAGCGTGGGCTTGGAGTCAGACAGACTGGGTTTATGTCCCGCCTCAGTCACTTACCACCTGGATGGACTTCAAGAAGCCAACTTTTCTCCAAGCTTCAATTCCCTCATCTGCAAATAGAGGAAACAGCATTGTTATGGAGGTACTAGGAGGACTAGAGAGTCCATAGATAAAGCACCTGGCACACAGTAGGTATTCAGTAAACAGAAAATATTGTTATGCAGTATGAACCACAAGAGCTGAAAAGAGGATTACAGTGTCTGAAAATGGACGAGGTGAGAAGAATCAAGGTACCAGAAAATCAAAACGAGAGACCTGATTGCTGGAGGAATTTCAGCTTGTTCAACGCTGCTGTGAAATAAACGATAATGGAGGAATGATTAGAATGTAACTTTATGCGACACAAAAACGACTTATTAATACAGCACAGAGCAAGAGACGAGACCTGACACTTACAGGTCAGTTACAGTTATTCCCAGGTCTGAACTGGTTTCTTGTCACATGTCACATCTCACAACGGGCTAGTCCCGGCCCTCCCTACGCACATCCTTGTTCACCAAGACTTGGGAGAAAAAGTCTCTCTGTTTCACCAAGTGATGACGACAATTCGAATGTCAAAAAAATGATTGAATTGTCACTATTTCTTTGGTGACCAGGTTATTTTTAACTTTTCAATTTCCCTTCCCTGACCTTCAGGATCCTTGTAACTAGTGACAGTCCAAAGCCCTACGCATACATGAAATTCATTACTTAACTCCATTTCCAAGTTCTCTTTTCCTTTGGAGATATAAACACGAAGATATCAGTGCCAAGTGGTCAAGACAAGGCTTGATTTTCTGCCACACTTCAACCAGTGTCCTGGGAAGCTCTGCTCTCAATGAATAATATTTATTCTTTCTTATATTTTTGCCTACTTCCTGCATCTTCCCCCTTTCCTGTAGTCATACCCCCTATTCTCCCTGTTCCCAAGACAGCTATGTTGCCTGTCAGGATTGCGTAAAAGAGAGCCCACAGTAACCAAAGGAGGAAGATGGAGAGGTGACCTCAGGTCCAGCCATGGAAAAAGGAGCTGGGGAAAAAGATATTGGTGGCCCACTAAATATTTGCAGTCTACTTATTTGACACAATAAAGTCCATTGCCCTTGCTTAACTCAGAACACAAGGCCCCACAATTCACCCCCAACTCTCACTTCCAGCCCCATCTTTCACCCCTTCCGCTACCACCACGCAGACTAGAACCCAAAACTAACGCAAGGTCCTGGTGCTTCACCTGGAGCTGTGCTACATCTGAAAATGGAGGACAAAGGTGAATTTGAATCCAGCACTATCATTCCTAAGCTGTATGATTTAGGCAAGTTTCTTAACCTCTCTGGACCTCAATTTTCTTATTGGCATAATGGGGATAAAACCTTTTTTATAGGATCACATGAAGATTAAACAAGATGACACATGGCAAGTGCCTGATATGTGAATGACAGAAAATTCCCACTAGATGCCCATCCCTCCCCACTAGGTCAGATGTGGGTAGGAACAAGTTATTAAAAAATAACTTTAAAAAGTACCCTTTCAAAAATACCTTTTTCTCCCTTATTAATATACTAATAAGAGATTCACTTATGTCAACAATAATCTCTTACTATAAATGCAAATCACATCTGTGAGTGTTAAGTTTATCAATTCCCATCTTTGTATAAATTATTTAAAACAGATCAGCACCTTCCAGAGTCTGAGATTTCGGTGTTGTGATTACAATGCAGAGGAGCAAGGTCATTTTAAAAAACCTTTCAATGAAGCAAACAGATAGTAAAAAAGAACTTTGGACATTCAGAACACAGCGAGTGGGTGGCCGAAGGTCAGGGTTGGGTTAGGGAAAAGGAAAATAGAAGAACAGAAGAGGATAGAGGAAAGGCGAGGACCCTGAAAGGGAATCAGAAGGCCACTGTGCCTTCGGCTCTGGTGGCAGCTGGAATGTCACTGACAATCACCCGGCCTGCTGCCTTTGGCACACTCACAGTGGATTGAGACTTCAAGATGTATTTGTCAGGCTGACTTGTCAGCTTGCCCCAGTTCGGCCAGACTTTTTTGTACAGGCTCTTTCTGCTCCCATCCAGCCCAGGCGCCTCCCACACAAAACCTTTCCCTCTCCCCTACTGAGACGACAAAGAAAGGATGGAAAGAGAAATGAGGGAAAGGATGGAGACAGATGAGTACACACAAAAGCAGGTGAGAATTTTACTTCCTCTTCCCACTCCTCCTGCATAAGCAGTACAACACTTCCAAACCAAAGGATATCAAGAATCTGTCCCCTACCACTGCTCACATTCTCCTTAGCAGCTTCCATGTATATGGCATTTCATGTGTTTTCAAACTATTTGGTTTTCTAACATATGTGTGAACAGACTGTGAGCAGAACAGGTAGGGCTAGCCCCACTTAAAATAATGAGGAGACTATGGTCCAAAAATGTTGACCATTTCCTAAATTCCAACTGCTAGTTAGGAAATAGCTACTCTGTGACCCAAGTCTCTTGACTACACTCCAGGATAATGGGTCAGGACTCAAACTTTACAGAAGACCTTTAAATCACTGTCACAGGAAGTGGGGTGGGAAGTCTCCACTGCATGAGGCTGTGAGAAGGAATGGAAGAGCTTCAAGTTTCAAACCCTGCCTCTGCCAATGACTACTCATTAGACTTTTAAGACCTTCACCTACATGGTCCTTGATGTCTCATCTTTCGAATGAGCCAGGTGTGGACAATCTTCTGACTCTAAAGTACATGTAAGATAAATACTTTCATCTACTTCACAACTGAGCCCCTGCACAATCACTTTCAGTGACCACATTCAATACACTATCAAATGTTCTGAGACTCTGCAAAACCTAAAATAACCTTAAACATGGGCAGCATTGCTGAAAACCCACAGTGAGGCCCATCCTCCTTGCCTTCCCATTCAGAGCCCTGTCTTGCAGCCGCCACTGATTTCTACCCCTAAAGAGCAAACAAGTGCCCTTGGCTGCCCTCAGTCCTAGTACCGGGCATGCAGCTACCAGCGGTACGGGTCAAACATAGAGGAGACCCTAGAAGTGGCTCAGAACCTCAAGGGACAGGAAATATGGAGTCTCTTATACCACAAGATCTAGAAAAGAGGCATGCTCTAGGGGAGCACATCTATTTAACCCTAAGAAATGTTGCAAGAGGGCCAGAGTGGGGCTTCTAAAGCACAGGCCCAGGGCAACAGCTCAGTGGCTCAGGTCTAAGGATGGTTTTGCCCATGATTATGTCCCTCTCCACTCCCGAGTATCTGTTTCCAGTTCTTGCAGCTGGCAAAGCCCATTCATTAAGACTTCTTCACCTGCAATGCTGATAAAGACAAAGAGGGCATTTTGTCCTACTGCAATGTTTTCCAACCTTGTTTTCGTTGGAATTTTTTCACTGTCTTGAAAGAAAAAAGGCATGGGAGTCTCAAAAATCATTTTACTATGATTAAAATTAATCTTAAAAGATAAAATGCTTTTTCACAATAGCCAAAAGGTGTAAACCACCCAAATGTCTACCAAAAGGTGAATAGATAAACAAAATGTGGTATATACAAACAATGGAACATTATGTAGGCATAAAAAGGGATGAAATTTTAATATATGCTACAACATGAATGAATCTTGAGGACATTATGCTAAGTGAAAAAAAGCCAGACACAAAAAGACAAATATTCTGTTTCCACCCATATGAAGTACCTAGAATAAGCAAATTCATAGAGAAAGTAAAATAGTGCTTACCAGGGGCTGGAGGAGGGGGAATGAAGAGTTACTGTTTAATGGGTACTGAGTTTCTGCTTGGGGCAATGAAAAAGTTCTAGAAATGGACAGTGATGATGGATGCGTGAAAGTGTAAGTGTTATTAAATTGTACATTTTAAAATGGTTCAGAGGGTAAATATTATGTATATTGCCACAATAAAAAATAAAAAATAAAAAAAAGATAAAATGCTACTGAGCACCCTCAAGGTTTTCTGGAGGGGAAATGATGAAGAAGGAAGAGAGAACCCAAAATCAAATTTCCAAAATGCCCCGCCTCCGAAAAGACTAGAGGCGGTTCTCTAAGGGAAGTTGTATATTTCAGCATCACCCAAGTATCACAATTGTCCTCTGGCCTTTTCATTTGTACCTTGACCCTTATTATTTAAATAAATCGATTCTTCCTCCTTTGCTGTTCAATACCACAACACTTTAAGTGGAAGATAAACACCAAATTAAAAACCAAACCAAGACCAGTGCTAAGAAAACAACGTTGCGCTAACTCAGTCCTAGATGACAGAGTTAAAACTCCTCAACACTGAGCATTAGAATTACCCACAAGCTGGGGGTTCTTTTTAATTTTCAGCTATTATGGCTTTGAAAATTAAATGAACCCTCTGTACCCACGCTCATTCTCAATAGGTTCAGAAATGTCTACTGGCACTCAGAAAATGATGACACATTACAGATGTGACTGCTGAAGCAATTATCACTTTGTTACTTTAAAATGGCCACACACCATTTTTAGCCAGGTCTCTATTGGCAGAGCAGGAAATGAGGCCATCGTCTAATTAATTTTTATCTCAATTATCTGGGCAGCAGCCTGAATTCTGGTCTTCCCTTTGTCAGTGGGAATATGACATGATTGAAGGAGTTAGATATGACATGAATGGGCTTAGAAAACTTTGATAAAACTGCCTAATTTCTCTCTTTAGTAAGCATGTTTACATCCATCTTTCCTCCATATTTATCCTCGTAAACCTGCTCCTCAGAGTGTGGCCTGCAGACCTGCAACATCAGCATCATCAAGGAGCCTTCTTAGAAATACAGCCACATCTAGGGCACCACCCTAGACCCACTGAATACGGTTCCCAGTGGCATCCCATTTCCTAGGTATTCAATATGCACTATAAAGTTTAAGAAGCCCTGTGTTCGTTTCCTGTGGCTGTTGTAACAGGTCACCACAAATTTAGAACAACAGAAATTTAATGTCTCACAGCTCTGGAAGCCAAATGTCCAAAATCTGGTTCACTGGACTGAAATCAAGGTGTTGGCAGGACAACACTCCCTCTAGATGCTGGAGGGCAGAATGCGTTCCTTGTCTCTCCCAGATTCTGGTGGCTGCCAACATGCCTTGGCTGTGGCCAATCTCCTCCTCCATTTTTGCATCGCCTTCACCTCTATGTTGTGTCAAATCTCTCTGCTCCATCTCTTATAAGGATACTCATGATGGCATAATACAAAATAATCTCCTCACCACAAGATCCTTAATTTAAATCAAATCTGCAAAGACTGTATTTCCAAATAAAGTAACATTTACAGGTTCCAGAGATTAGGATGTGGATATCTTTTGGGGGGCCATTTTTCCCCCTATTATAACTCTACATCTAAAAAATTTTACTCCCACGTGCTAACCAAACTATATAAGGAATCGGTACAAATACCATCTCCAAAAACAAATCAGTAAATTTAACAAAGGGCCATCCTTCAAAACCTACTTTCAGCAAAGAAGCACTGAAATTTCAAAGACTGCTCTGTGAGCCAAACCCAAGGACTCTGAAGTTTCTTACAATTAGGGACTCACAGATATAGCTCTTATCCACCTGGGGCTCCTGTCAAACATTCAGATGTCTATGCTCTACCCAAGACCTACAGGATCCAGGTCATGAAGGAACGAACAATCTGGGAATCTGTATTCGTGACAGGCACACTCTGGTAATTCTAGTGGTAATTCTCACCATTAGACGCATTTGAGAAACACTGCTTAGACCAACAGTCCTCATTCCTCACCGTATATTACAATTGTCTGGGGAAATTTTTTTTAGATACTGAGTTCCAGGTCCACCCAGACCAATTCAATCTGATTCTCTTGAGGGAGGTATTTTCTGAAGCTCCCTAGATGATTCTCATGTGCTGTCGGGCTGGAGAACCTCTGGTTTTACCTCCCCAGGGCCAGTTCAGTGAGTTAATGGGGATTTAACAGAGCCAGGTAAGCTGCCTAGAAAATTAGGTCTGTCTGGGCTACTGCCCTCTTCGGAGGATGCACTGAAGGGCCCGTGGAGCGTGAGGCAACTATGAAAGTGCTTCAGAAAACCAGCCCGTGGGAATTCCCGCCCCAGCCCTGAGAGCCTGTGCACAATGACATTCAGCACCCACCCATGAGCACTCTGCAAAGAGGACAAAGCCGTGCCCAGGCGATCTTCTCTCTCACCCCAAATCCCATCCTTCTTTATCAAGAGGAATTTACTTCTCGTCTTCTCTACCTCCTACCCAATCTCTACCCTACACACATACACACACTTTCTTTTAGCCCCGTAATACCAAAATAATATAAAGAAAAAAAGTTACTGTTTATTTACTAATCAATCAAAATGTTCCCTACTCCCTTGGCTTTAAATATCTGAAAAGTTTACATTTTTAGTCTTTCCCACAAAAAGGCTTAATCCAGCTGAGGAGCGCAGAGGTGAAAACGCAACAATTCAAGCTAACAGTTCTACAAGAAATTAGCAGAACAGGGAATCGGAAAGAGAGAGTAGCTCTTGTTGCTATAGAAAAGAATTTGTGTTCAATGGAAAACTATGCATTATCTATAACTCACTCCTCTGTGTTATCAGGTTCTGAGTTTATGGGAGCAACTATTTCTCAAGTCCGTAAAGTGTAGATAACTGATAGCAATGCAAAATAATCTTTGTCTATAGACAAGCAAATTCTGTCCTACCCAGTAGAGGTTCAATTGACTTGTCTCTGCCACTTAATAGCTTTTGTGACTGTGGACAGGTACTTAGCCTCTCCCAGTCTTAGCTTCATCTCTAAAATACAAATAATAACTGATTTGCAGGGTTCCGTAAAAATGAGAGAGCATGTAAAGTTACCATTCATTCAATGAATATGTACTGAGTCTCTACTGTGCGACAGGAACTATTCTTGGGTCTGGAGATAGAGCATAGGACAGAGCAACCAAAAATCCAGCCTTCGTGACTTTACATTCCAATGGGAAAGACAGAAAATAAGCAAATAAATGAGAAAACACATACCATGCGGTTGATGGTGCTATAGAAAAAAAATCAGCAGGAAAGGATAAGGAGTGGGAGATGGGCAATGTTGTTGTCTTAAATAGAATAGTCAGAAAAGGCCCGATTGAGAAGGGGACGTGTGAGCAGAGCTGAGGGAGGGTCAGGCAGACACCTAGGGAAGAGTGTTCCGGGCAGTGAGAAAAGAAAGTGTGAGAAGCCCTGAGGTGGAAGCTTGCCTGATGTGTGGTGCGGGCCAGGCCGAGCAAGGAGGCCAGAGTGACCAGGGGTGACCCACTGAGAAGTGCTAGCCCCTCCTCAGAATTCCAGTAATGCTCATGGCTGGGATGGCCCATTTGACCTGCATCCTAAACGACTACTTTTCAGATGTACATTGTTTTAACTCCACAAGTGCATTCTAATTACTTATCTGCTAATTAACTCATTGAGAGCAGAGCCCAGAATACTTTTCCACTGCCATTCCTGTCCCAACCAAATGCCTCAAACGTGGAAGAGCGATTGTCATCTGGAACCTGAACAAACACGCACACGTGCGTGCACGCATGCAAACTGCCAACTAATGCTACTCACTGAAATAGTAATCTCTTTGCCCAAGTTTTCTCATCTCCACAATATGACTACCTTATTTTAAACTTATTTGCATTAAGAACTGTTCACTTTGGGGAATTCACTTTTCATGTGGCAATCTCCACCAAGCCTGGCTCCCCTGAAATTCCTTCAACAAGGATATTGCTGCATCAAGAGCCAAACTGACCCTGGCAAGAAAGAACCTAAATCTCATACAACTGAATACTTCAGCATGTAGGATACTTTACTAGAACACATGTTTTCTCTGCAGATTATAAACACCTGCTGTGCCAAGGACCATAATTTGAGGAGTAAGCTTCCAGAGGACTACAAATGAATGTGGAGAAAGTTAGAAAAAATCATCAGTCTTCATAATTGCTCTATAAACAAAGAATAGGCATTCTAGTTAAAAGAATAGGCATCCTAGTTACCATTGATTAAACATTTACTATTAACCATGTACTGTGCTAAATGCTTCACTTACCTGCCTTAATTGAAATCTTTACAATACCCTGCAAAGTAGGTACCTGCTCCATATTACAGATGAAAAAAAAAATGTCATCTCAGAGAGGTTAAGTAGCACGGTCACATGCTACTGAGGGGTTTGAGCTAGAATTTGAACCCATAACAATCAGTAGTGAAAACAATAAACCAAATGTATAGGCAACAAAGATCCAATAAGTGATTTCATTCTAAGACTGAGAGCAAAGTTCTTTTTGCAGAGGTAGAAGGTTTGTCCTTACTGGTAGCCATGAAAAGCTAGAGCTGAATACCTGCTGAACTGTGACCAATCCCCATGACAAGAGGGAGAGGTATGCTCAGTGCCTGGACCCCCTTTCACAGGGGCAAATCGACAAACAAGTTCTATTTGGGTCCAGAATGCTGGAGCCTTTCCCCACGAATTAGCTGTGGGTGCTCGATGTTGATGACTGAGAGGAATTACACCACTCCCAGCAGATGGGAGCATATGGTGCCAGACAAAACGAATCAGTGTGTCACAGCAGCAAGGTTCTTGGAAAAGATTTAGAAAATGTTGTCAAACAATGATTATAATATTAGCAGGGGGTGGAGCCAACAATTACATCTCTCAGCCAATAATTTCTACCACTTTTTTTTAACCCTTTTCCAGTGGCCATTGTTACAGCTCCTTTATAGATAGAGAAAGAGAGAAACAAAGTAGTTTGCCCCAATTTACAAAGTAAGTCATTGGCAGAACTTGCAGGGTTTTGAGAGAGTCTAACAGAGTTCCTTTCCTGCCTGAGTCTTAAACCAATTAAGAAATAAAATAACAGAGGTAGAGATGGAGCACAAAATACCACCTTTATTACAAATAAAGCTAGGTTGGAAGACAAAGCCCCGGCTAACTAATGCATAATCAACTCAAGGACAGCCAATCTGAAGAAAAGGTAAAGCAAGCCGGGTCACTGCCCTTCCACTGGCTTGGACAGAGGAGGAAGAAGACCCCTGCTCCCAAGACCTGAGCTGGACAGATTAGCTCCCCAGTTGAAAAACTGGATAGATTAGCTCCCCAAAGGCCATTGTCAGCCAACCAGGTAACTCACTTCACCCACGTAGGGAGTCAGTCTAGTTAGGGGTGTCGCTCTCTTCTGTGATTTTTCTCATCAGGGTATTCGGGTCCAACTCCATTGCCGTAAGTGAGAGAGGGGCTTTCCCTGAAGGGGACAGATGCTACCATTGCCAGTCATCCTGGGAAGAGGTTGGCCCAGGCGAGAAATTAGGACTCAGGGAGACAACCCTGGACTGAGATGAGGACAAAAATCCTGTTTTTCTAGGACTGGAGGTGGTACCTGAGCAAACAGTCCTGTCTCCAGGGCTAACACAAAAGAAAGTGTTCAAGCTGCCACCTCGGCCCACTCCTTGGCCTTGTTTTTCCACACCACTGTCAGTGCTGCCTGGCTCCACACAGGCACAGGCCCACCCCAGCACCCAGGCAAGAACAGTAAACAAGAATCTCACGGAGGGCTGGACAGCACAAAATCTGTCACTGCTCCAAGCATAAGCCATCAGCCTGAATATCACGTTTGGATGCCCCAGGTCCACAGGCCAAGCCTCGCCAGCTCTGGGCTTTACCCTCTCTCCTTAGTCCCTGACCTGCAGCCAGCTGCCAAGTCCCCTACCAAGACCTCATGGGCCAAATCTCTTCTCCCGGCTCCTTTCAAAGGAAGAAAAGCTTTTATGCACCTTTCCCAATCAAAATATCCTGCTATTCCACCCAACTGGAAATTCATTTCCATGGTTTACTTTAGACATTTACTTTAAACAGAAGCAGTTTAGCTTCTGGTTGCATTCAATCTTTACGCTCCAGAAGAGGTTCTTGCCTTTATCTTTACATAACCAGAATTCTTTCGAAATATTGCTTTTGTTGTTAAAGGAGAAATCTGCCCTCAAATCAAGCCAGATTTTCGTCTCTATGAAAATAGAAAAAATGCCGGCAATTCTTAAATAGCTATTGCCCGCCTCCATCCCAACCACTGCTTCTGTCTCTCAGGGCTTCAAAAAATGTTGGGAGTTCCACGTAGTCTCATTGCAAAAGTTCTAGTGCTGTCTCAAGGTAGAGTCATAGAAATAGATGTTTTCCTGTTTCCTTCTGACCTTGACAGAATCTTCATATTTCTAGAGCTCTGTCTGTCAACATTTTTTTTTTGCTGCCCCTACATACCCAAGGAAGATAATAAACTCTGTCAGTAACAGCACCCCACAGGCCCCAGAAAGGATTCTTATTTTGAAGGCAGAGTACGCAGGCCTTATGGAGACATCGCAAAATCTTTGAGGAAAATAAATTTGTGCTTGGAAAGGGAATTATAATACCCCTCCACTCTCAGCTCCCTTCTCCCCCGCCCCCAAGAAGTTCTTTGGAGGCTCTAACTTTCCTAGTTTTCCTCCCTCAACCATTGCATAATTTAAAGGTGTTTATTACAAACCTCACCACCCCTTCAAAAGTCTGAGTCCTTGGGTCACATTAATGTCTGCTTTTGCTTTTCCTTATTCTCTCTCCAAGAAGTTGTTAATATCTAAGGTTCAGGAGGAACCCTATAGAGAAGCCTAAAGCTCACCTCATAAGAACCAAATTTTACACTTGTAAAAAGTGGAAACACTGCCTCGAAATGTAATAATCTGATTCTTTCTTTATTCTCCTTAGCCTTACAGGTGTCCTAAAAGCTGGTGTGCATTTGTTAAGAGCTTGGCAGAGTGCCTGCTGCCCTATCAAATTTACCACGAACTTAGAGCCTTCCTGTGGTTCTCCACCTTTGAGTTTCAGAATGATACAGTTGTATCAAGAGTACTCCTCTAAGCAAGACCTACATGGAAACTATATTACATAAAAGAAAAATCAATGCATATTCACTTTGTAAAATCATTTACCCATTGAGTTTCTTTACTAGCAAGTGTCCCTGGTACTTTTGAAAATGATTCAATTTATTTGTAATTTTGATTTATACACACATGGGGGGAGACAGCCTTATAATGTAAGGTATATTACACCCATAAAGATTCTTCCTCACAAATTCATCAACCCTTCTCTATACAGTTTATATATTTATTTATATATTTGTTATAGTCATGTATATCCCAATAGATACAGAATATGAAATTACTGCACAAACATAATTGTTAGTTGTTATTCACATATTTACTGCAGGAAAACCTCAGTTTTTCACATTACATTAGAAAAGACTAAGCTGAAATATCAGTTTTCAGAATAAACACTTTTAAGTGTCTACTTAGATGAGGTAGGAGTTAGGTATTCAGGTGCCAAAAGGCTCTACCCTAACATTTACTCACTCCTAGAGAAGACAGCTATGCTGAGTCACAGGCAGAAAGATAAGAAAAACACTTTAGGTCTTCAAATTAAGTTAGTCACTCATTTTGCAACTTCTGGTAGTCATGTCTGATAGCCTTGACAGACAAATATTTTAGGGGAAACTGTGTATAAAGGAAATAAATTGCCATTTGAAACTTTCCATACCCGGCACCCTTGAGGAAAAAAGAAGCCCATCCTTATTCCGCACACAGCACTTCCTGCTGCTTTGTTCTTTATTTAGTTCTCTTTAAAGTTCAGCAGCATTTTAATCTTCTTCAAATTCTCCAAAATTCTAAATCACTCCATACGTGACAGAATTTTGAATAAATCCTCAAAATATAAAGTCCTGAGCCACAACTGCACACAGCAGCCCGTGGCTTTGTCAGGTATCCGTTCTCCTCTGGCCCAGCTTGGCACCCTTGGCCAGTGCCATCTTTCCCTCCCCCCGCCTGCCCCCCCGCCGCCTGTGCTTCACACACACTTAGGGCCCCCCAGTCGCGTCACTTAGGTCTCTCATGCTTCTGTCATCATTGCACGAATATCCCTCTCCTCACCCTCTCCTCCATCCCAACAGAACCCTGGCTTCTTTTTCAAGTATCCATGCGTCCACACAATTACGTGCTTCAAGGAAGCTAACGCCATCCCCTGCTTCTGGGGGCGGATCTGGTTAGTCTGAGGAAATCAGTACGTAGCGTTCTTCTGGGGACCATCGTGACTTGAGTTAATCCAATCAGACTGAAGAGAAAGACTTGTATCTCATAATTGAAAGAAAAGTTTTTTCATTCTTCCCTCCCTCTGCCAGACACGAATGAGGAAGCATGAGGTCCTAACTGTCAGGGGCAGACATCTGCTGACCATAAGGAGAACCATCTTTAGCATGAAAGTTATGTGGAAATATCTGGAATGGATTCTTGTTGTCATTAGTGAGCTACTAATTATACCTCCTCTGAAGACTGTCTGACTTCTGAACTTCTTTCTTGAAGGACTTCTCGGAGGCTTTAATATTCCAAAATACACTGTGA
>NW_011888850.1:1548012-1557931 GCF_000151845.1 Pteropus vampyrus | reverse complement strand
CTCACTGGATTCGCAACTCATCCGGAGCAGCAAACTCCTGGGTAAAGCCAGCAGGGTGGGCGAGAGGAAGCTTCAACCCGGTTCAGGCCGTGCTTGCATTTGCCTGCAATCCTCAGTTCTGGCTCCTGCCCTACAAGAAAGGCAAGCCTCCCCTCTTCTGGCCATTTACAACCTCTGCTGGTTCATGTAGAAAAACCCAGGGCAAAAAAAAAATAATAATGATGCATTGTATGTTTGGAATTATGCTGAGCACACTCTCTGCCTTCCTTCCTGACTTCATGGCATTCCTCTCTCCCCTCACCCATTCTGCCTCTCTCTGTTCAACCAACAGGCCATACTCCACCCCATCTTACACCTTTCACATGCTGTCCCCTCTGCGTGGAATGCCCTTGCCCCAGTCTCTGCATGGCTGTCTCTTTCTTGTCATTCACTTTAAATGTCATGTCTAGCCCTGAATGTCACTTCCTAAGAGGTAAATTAAGCAACCCTTACATGTTCTCTCAATTAGATGTGAAACTTTTTTTCACTGGACATAGGCAGCTCTTACAGGTAAGGTACTGAGACCAGAGCTGGGGCTTAGATTTGTAACACACACACACACACACACACACACACACACACACACACACACACACACACACACACACACACCATGCATTGGAAGCTATAACCTACATTGCTCAATTTTCTTAAAGAGAGAAGTACACATATGATCTATTAGATTCTGCTCATGAAATTAACAAAGGGAGCAAAAAGGACTCTTGAGGCTCCTTCTCAGGTCTATGCTACCTTACATATGTTCTAACCAAAGCTGTTTTCTTCCAATTCTCTTTTATTTCCTGATGGTACCAAGGGCATAAGCTGGGATGGAAAAAAAAGACTCCCCCAATGTCAAGCTCTTCTCCTATGACACAAGTTCTCTGCACTTGACCCCCTGAAACTTACAGCTAGCCCAATTTTTCTCTTTGCTGTCCTAAGAGAAAAGGGAAATTATAAAGAATTGTGGGTTAATATGTTGATGATCCCATAACAAACAACATCTTTCAAAGAAGATGGGATCAATACTGATGTGACACATAGCTACGTAACAGGAATATAAAGCGAGAAGGCAGACTTTCCCAGACTCATATGGGACTATTAAGTTTTGTTTCTGGAGTTGCACCTCATGTGTCAAATGTTCCAGGAGAGAGAACTGATCACCCAGAGGCTTAGTAGCCTCACCTCTCAAATAATCGAATGCCTACATTTACCATGGCAGGAAAGTGCACCACGTCCGGGGCATCCCTCTTACCTGGTGTGGGACGTGGGAGGCCAGGAGGAGCACCAAGTCGGGCATAAATACGGCGCATCTTCCTAAAGTTCAATGTTACTGAGAGATTTGAAGAGGAAAATGATGTGAAAGAAAAAAAAGCAGCTTAAAACATAATTTGGCATAAAAACAAGTTGGATGTATTATGATGCCTAATGAAAAGTATCTATGAATTTTAAAGATTAAAAGAAAAACAAAAATGTGTGAGCTTGCTGCAGGAAGTTTCAGGGGCTGACTCCAGCTCCCATTCTCCCCAACCCTAGTGGTCACTCCACTTTGCCCTGGAGTATTTTTCAGTGGAAAAGTTTAAGAGCATTGAATCCTTACAGATTTTCAGAAATACTGAATGAGGGTTGAAACCAAAAGGGACGTTTATATGTATTTCAAATATATAGAGAAGTCATCTATAATCAGAATGTAGTATCCATTCTAGAGTCTGTCCTCCGTTTCTTCTGCTGTACCATGTACCCCACCCAACCCCTGTAAAAAAAAAAAAGAAAGAAAAAGAAAAAGAAATCCATGCACATATTCCCACTGCCCCTCAGACATCCTCAGACAGCAAAGCTTTATTTGCACTGATGATAATGTGCATTACACATGGACATGTCCGTCTATCCCCACATCTAACGATCACTGGGCTGGGAACCTTTGAAGATACAAAGAGAGTGCAATGTTATCCCTATCCTGGAGAAGTTCACAGGCATGTGAGGGATCTAGACATCAATTTTTAAATTTTATAATATGATAAATCCATTAATAAAGCCACAAAATGCTGCAGGAACAGAAAGGGAGAAGGGATTTCTCACTCCTCACGGGAAGGATTGTCAGGGAAGATTTCTCAAACGAAACAGCATTTGGGGCTACACACTTAGTCTTTGCAGCAGCGATGTGAGCCTCCATCTCAGTGGAATCACATGTGTCCTGATTCCTCTGCCCAGCTGGCTTCTTCCTCACACATCTCCCCCGCCCCGGCCCTAAGTACCTCAATTGCCTGCCCTTCACTCAAAGCCCAAAGACACTTTTCTACTTTGCAACACTTGCACCATGTGCTGAATACCTGTCCTATGAAAGGCTGTCCTTGCATAGCTTTTACTCTAATATTTAAGACTCTCAACAACCAGACTTTATTCTTACTTTACTCATGAGGAAATTGAGGCTAAAGAGGTTAAGTTTCAAACCCGGATCCATCTCCACTCTCCACTACACCCCCATCTCCCTTAGTTATAAAGCTGCTCTTGCCTGCAGGTATTTGACATGCCTATTCTTAGGAATGAAATACCAATATTTCGTCTGGCTAGTAAAAAGATTCAGGAAGGAGAGGGTCATTTTTTCATGGTGGAATTTTGGATTTTTTTCAATGTTCTTTCTACTTTCACGTTTCAAAAAAAACTTTCGTCTTACTCTGAGCATGTATTATTCATAAAATGGAAATTACGTATTATTTATTTATTTCTGCTGAAAGCAGCAACGCCACGCTCGAGAAGATAACAGAAACCAGATCAGAAGATGGGTGGGGGAGGGGGGGACACAGAGTGAGAGAAAGGAGAACGAGCAGCCAGACACACGAAGGGAGGCAGCTTAGAGGAAAAGGTCACGCAGCCCAATCTTGAAGGCCTCTGAAATTTTAAAGACTCAGAAACAGTATCCAGAAATTACTGATCTAAAACCTGGAGGCATCAGACTGCAATATGAACCTGGGAAATGTCAGAGAAGCAAGTCTATCAAGCCTGACGTGCAAACAGCCCAAACGAGCGACCCCTGGAGAACACAGCTCCCGTGCTCGCAATGCAGTCATGCTCAAGAGGGAAAGCAAGCTGCTCCATGACCAGATGTGAAGAGAGCTGCCACTTGCGTCGGCACTGTTGGCTACTCTGAGCTTGACTGTAAAGCTAAAGCTGGCAGCACTGATGGCCCCAACCCCTGCCGGCCCCAGGGTAAGGTCAGTCCTGCCTGCAGAGCTAGGATCTACGCCCAGATCTCAAGTGGGGTCCCAGAAGTCAACAAGCTGTGGAGAAGGCGGAGATAAACACCCTCCCCTTATCAAATCCCTGCCTCTGTCATAGGCCCTGAGGATGATAAGGGGCAGTACTTCCACTGCCGCTTTGTCAGGAACTTTTCTCAGGGCGAGGTTGTCAAGATACTGAGGCAGAGCTTTCTGTCAGAGTTCTCTTCCTGATGCAGGTGGTTGCAAGAAGGCATCTCAAGCTAAAGACTAGTCAACAAGGAAGCTAAATTTGACATTTTCCACTTCTTTTTCATCTCCATTCCTGTGAGGTCATTTTCAAAATCCACATGGGTTCATTAAATGCTCGCTTAGACCTTACACTAAAAGTTGAAGAGGAAAAAATCAGAAACCAAAACAGGCCTCATAATTCCTTTTTTTCTATAGCTGCCACATCAAAGGGATGGTGGATTCAGTCATAGTTGCCATTTCCAGGAGCTGGTTATCACAGAGAAAAACCATGTTACTTAAGGTGAAAAAAAAAAAACAAAAACAGCCAGTAGACCAACATATGATTGTTGGAAGCAGTGAATGCCAGGGGCTGGAGGTAGATAAGGTTATCTGAACTAAACGTGCAGCAGGTATAGCCTATCTCCAAGCCCATTTCCAATAGTCTATTTACTAACAAATTGTCAATTAAAGAACTCCTCAACCTTGTGTCTGTCGAAAGGGAGAGTCAGTAGTCAGACTGAAAAACTCAGATGAGAGGTATCGGCAATATTTCAGGAAGCAAGTTGACAAAAAAAGTTACACACACACATAGCATATATACATATGGCATCGGAGGGTAGTCCTGCTGGTAAAAACAAGCAGAGCTCTGAGGTGTAACTAATGCCTGCTCCTGTAACCTCAGCAAAACAAAGACTGTTGCCCACCCCAAAACCCCAAAGAGCCTGTCAAAATGAGTTAGGGAAAAAAATCCCCAGTTTCTCCTGGCCAAATGTTAAGATGTAGACAGAGAAGAAAGACGGGCCAGGTGCTGGGTTCCCTTGGCACTGAAAGGAAGTCGTCTGCAGGTTGCAGCCTGTGATCTTCCCTCTGGTGGCAGTTACAGAGGAACGTGTTGCTATTTCTAGGAACGCTGCTTCTACAGAAGGTGAAATACATCCTTCTCGACAGTCATGGCCCTAAGAAATGAGCCTGTGCTGTCAGATCCGCCTGTGAACTGGAGCTCACAGGGATAATTTGTGTGCTGTCATTCTGCCCCAGGGTCCCACAGATGGTCTGCATCTCTCTCCTTACACTCTAAGTGATTCTCCCTCTGCTAATGACTGCTTCTCAGGGAATAGTCAGTTGTATTATCTTCTCTTTTCCTGTATGCTTCTATCTAGCTCACTTGCCCATCTCGCACAGAGGATGCACTACAGGAAGGTGATGGTACAAAAAAACCTCACTGCAACTCAGCATTTCCCGAAACTGCTGTTATCCTGGAACGCAGTTAGGGCCATCTTTGCCCACAATACAGTGGGAGTTGCTGATGTTGAATGATTTTAAGGCTATAGCTGTGTTAACCCAAACTGGCCTATCATGGAGCCTGAAATTATACCATAAATAATTAATTTCTAGAATAAAATATAGTCAAATGTACTCTTATCCATTTCCACACATAGAGAACGCTTAAAGCACTGTTAGAGTGAACCGTTTCCTCGGTTATGCTGGATGCCTAGGTGAGAATCTGGTAGAGGGAAGAACAAGGGAGCAGAACTTCTACTGCAACCCAGTAAATCCCCGCTCAGCCCAGCCCCTCCCAACTGGTCTATCCTGGAGCTCAGAGGCCCAGGAGATAAAGCTCAAAGTATTTTCATATACAACGCCAACTTTTAAAAAATTTCATCTTTAAATACAATACCAAACCCTCTTGAGCTTTCCACGCCCTTCGTTGTTCATTACTGGCCTTGAGCTCCCAATCACTTCCCATTTAAAACCAGTGGTGTCCTGCCTGGAAAACATTATCCTCCTTCTGGCCAGCCACTCCCGGACAAATATTTTTTTCTCTTTCTCTCTTCCCCTCTTCCTCCCACCCTGGGCTGCTTCTTCCTTCCACTACCCATCTCCAAAATTCCTCTCCTTTATTTGACAGAATAGGAATAAGTTACGTTGTCAAACATACTACGTGAAGCTTCATCCCAAATGGATTTCCAGTGAGTAAGAGAAACTTGGAGTTAGCATTTACGTTCTCATGGAGTTGATGTAAGCCCAGATTTGAGAGTTTGGAAACACGGCAGGTAGCATGTCTGTAGGAATTTACTGACCACACAATGACTGCATCGAGCCCTGACGGTAACGAGACACAGCGGAAAGAGCATGCACTGTGGAGGCTGCTGGACGTGGGAGTCAGAAACAACTGGATGCAGATTCCAGCTCCGCCACTGAACGGCTATGCAACATGGGACAAATGTCAATCTTTCTGAGTCTCACTTTTCTCATCTATAAAATGGGAATAACAATATCTCTTTTTCAGAGTTGTATGAAATGAGGCAGTAAATGTAAAGAAATGTAGTAAATGTAAATGGAAGTGGTTTTCTTTTTCACTCTCGTCTCTTCTTCCTGATTGAAGTATCAGTGGTTTCTTGAGATTTTTGAGAACAGAAAGCTCAGTTTCCAGTTCCATTTCTAGCATCCTGGGACTTTCGTTGAAAATGAAGGCTTACTATACGGGCACTGGGTATCACATGCTTTAATCAGATATCAGCGGCAAATAAAAAACATAGAATCAGATGAAAATGTCTGCTCAGACTCTATATCACACCTCTCCCCATTTTTACTTCCAGAAAAGTCTACTTGAGTAATTAAAACCAGCTAAAAATCACCTCCGCTCTGAAGCCATTCAAAAATAGTAATTGAATGCCCTCTGCCCTCCCTAGACTATGCGGATAAAATGGTGACTAAAGCAGATATGAGGCCTGCCCTTCTAAAGTAATTATGTATTTACAGATATGCCTCTTCCATTACACTCCAAAGTTAGAGCCAAATATTCTTCATTCCAAGGTTGTCATATAAGTGTTTTTAAAAAATATACTGAATGAATGATTGGTTGAATTCAACATTTAAAAAAAAAAAAAGTTGGGTATAGTTTAACTATTTTTTTTTTTTACTTTTAAAAATTATTATGTTTATTCCTAATACACATCTAATTGATTGGCCACAGTCTTAGTCTACACAGAATGCTATAACAAAATACTACAGAGTTCTGGAGGATGATTAGTCCAAGATCCAGGTGCCAGCCAATTCAGTTCCCAGGTGAGGGATCACTTCCTGGTTTGCAGATGGTCACGTTTAGCTGAGTCCTCACACGGCAGGAGAGAAAGAGAAAGAGCGCTCGGATCTCTCTTCCTCTTCTCATGAGAACACTAATCCCATCATGGAGGGGTCCAGCCTCATGGCCTCATCTAAACCTAATTACCCGCCAGAGGCCTCACATTCAAACACCACCGCATTGGGGATTAGGCCTTCGACATATTAATTTGGAGGGCTGGACACAAAAATTCAGTCCATAACAGCTTAATTTTTTTTTTTTTTAATAAAAGGAAGAAAGTTTCCCAGGGACAAAAATTGTATTTCATGGAATGATCGGTAAGGAGTGGTGGAGTCTAACACCAGCTCTGAAACAAGCTATGCTGGACTTGGATCAAGCCCGCTCGACTTCCTGATCCTAAAAGGGAAGGAGCTGGACTGAGTGATCCTTAGATCTCTCTCCGGTTCCACCGTGCTGGGATTCTTGTGGTAGTAGACACCTTAAACTTTATTTTTTATTTGAGAGTCCCTATTGTCGCTTTCCTCATTAATCTCTGATACAGACTGAACAGAATTCCACAAATGAAAATGAGTTGTTTTCATTCAAGACTGCACCATCCATAAGGGAAGCAACTGCCGTCCATTTCCCATCCCTACATGTGTTGCCAGAACTCCAGTTAAGAACCCAGAGACCCACCGGAGGCAATCTGCACTCACCTTACTTAGTGAAAAGACAAAAACCAGAAACCAAATTGAATCTCTTTCAGCAGGTACTCTGAACTTGAAAAAAAATATTTAATTCCGCTTACATAAGAGATGCTCCTTAGGAGTTGTAAATGCTTATATTCGAGCCTGATATATTTTTGAAAAATAGCAATACCGAAACCATATAACTTCTCAATTTTTAAAAATGACTAAGGCTGATGTAATGCTGCTATTGATATGCACTGTATCTTCTACTTTGAATTCTACAAATGTATAATTGCAGTAAAAAAAAGATGTACCCACAGAATCCTCAAAGGATCGAAAGCCCCGGTTGAAGACCTACTGTATAGAATGTTCATGTTGCTAGTTCAGATTTCCTCTCTGTGTTTCTCCCAGATAACCTTAATCTCAATTAGGAATTTTAATAGAGAAAGATTAGTAATAAAAATTTAAAAGACTTCTCTCTTTCCTCCTGCTGTTTTCTATTAGCAATGTACTGCATTTTATTATTTTCCAATGTTTATTTAAAACATTTCATAAATATTAGAGAAACAGGCTACCAAGAATGGTGACCACAAAATAATGAACAGTTGAAGATTAGACATTTGAACAGAAAAAGTGCACATAAGCCGTATTTATGTGCATACAGGAGCAGCCCAGCCCCCGTTTCAAAGCAGTTCATTTCATGAAATCACATGGGAAAGAAAAAGATGATTCTTTTTTTGCAGTGAATCCTACAGTGACTCCCTTTTTGCTGGTAGATGGTAACCCTGCAGTCATAAGTGAAAATCATGAAATCAATGACAGAACATTATAAATCAGCAAACTGCATACCAATATGCAAAACTACCCATTCCCAAACACTCATCACTGGGCAGACCCAAGGGCCGGAAGCCTCCACATACACTGTGTCTCATGCAATTCTCACCACACTCTGAAAAAGCAGTATTATTTCCATTTTACGGGTAAGAGAACTAAGAGAATTTAAGCAACTTCTCCAAGGTCACCTAGCTGGTAAGTGATAATACGCACAGTTCTGGTAGACTCCTAGACTCATGTTTGTTCCTCTGTACAGTGAACAAGGAACACAGGTGCCATCATAGGCACTTAGGAATAAAAAGGCACCCTATGCTATGGACTGAATTGTGTATGCCCCCAATTCGTATTTTGAAGTCCTAATCCAAATGTAAGTATATTTGCAGATAGGACCTTTATGGAGGCAATTAAGGATAAATGAGGTTTCATAAAGATGAGGTCTTGATCCAATAAGTTTAGTGTCCTTATAAGAAGAGACAATGGAGAACTGCCTCCTTGCCCCATCCCTCTCAAAGAATGCACAAAAAAGAGGTCACGTGAGCACACAGCAAAAAGGCAGCTATCTGCAAGCCAGGAAGTGTACCCTAACCAGAAATCCCATTAGCTGGAGCCTTGATCATAGACTGTAGCCTCCAGAACTGTGAGAAAATTAATTTCTAATGTTTAAGCCACCTAGTCTATGATATTTTGTTATGGCAGCCTGAGTAGACTAAGACACTCTACATATCCTGCGAACCCATTCACCCTTCTCTAATCCTCCCACGATTTCGTCTCATCTGCTGCACTCTCCTTGGTCCACCCTCTAACCTACCAGCAACGTGACCCTTCCAAAAGGTAAATCTGATCCTCATTCTCCCCAAAACACCTCCTTTTGTTGTACAGTTAGGTTGTTTGCAGTTATTACAAACAAAGCTACGGTGAATAGCTTTGTACATGAATCATTTCACATATACAACACAACCTATTTTTGCCCATTTCATGCTACAGAATCTGCTTGTGGGCCTTCAGAATTAACTCTACTGATAAACAATTGTTCCCAAATGCCATTCCATTATTTTTCTTGCCATTCCATTCTTTCTCTTTTTTGCTTTCATCCCCGTCCTAATCACATGCCTCTTTTAACTAGCACCGTCAACATTCTTTCTGTTTTGCACTTCAGAAATATGATGTGGTTAATAATGTTAATGTAAGACCTCAAAAATAGATGTAAACACAGTGAACAGGTGGGAAACTGAAAAGCAATGCATTGACTGCACACAACCACTGCTGCCATCATCTCTTTGTCGAAGGGCAGAGATTATATGTTTTGGCTCTGGAGTATAGCTTTGTTCCTGATCTGTGACTTTGGGTAAAACTGTGGGTAAAAAGTTTCTACAACAATAACAAAGACCATGCATTCTTCATGATAGAGCTTCTAAATCCTCAGAGCCTGTGTATGTTTGGCTGATAGGCAATTCTAATGAATAAAGTCCTCTGGGTTCTCACCCCAGAAGATTAAGAATAGCACATAATAAAGCTAGAACTAGACATTAGTAACAACCAGAAGTGATGTTTTATAGTGAAAGTGAGGTATCTAAAACTGTAAAAATGTAAAATAACACTCAAAGACCATTTAATTTATAAGAAATAACCCTATATAAGTAAACTGCTCCTGAGGGCACCACTTACCATATTACAACACAAGTAGCTGATGAACCAGAGGCATTGAATAACCACACCATGGTTACTCTGCTAAGAAGAAGGAAGAAGGAAGAAGAAGGAAGAAGGAAGAAGGAAGAAGGAAGAAGGAAGAAGGAAGAAGGAAGAAGGAAGAAGGAAGAAGGAAGAAGGAAGAAGGAAGAAGGAAGAAGGAA
>NW_011888850.1:1539365-1547962 GCF_000151845.1 Pteropus vampyrus | reverse complement strand
GAAGAAGGAAGGAAGGAAGGAAGGATTGTCAGTATATAAAACGGCAACAACTTGAAAAGGATTTTCATATGACATTATCTCATTTAATCACCAGTCACTCTGGGGTAAACATTATCATTATCATGTTACTGAAGAGATTCAGAGAACTTAAACAATACCCAGGGTTACCCAACTACTCAAATTTGGGTCTGATTCCAAAGTCCTTTTTATATTATATCATACACTCGCTCTTGCCAGGCTCACTGCTACATACATTAAGAATTAAAGTGCTATGAGTCAGTCCAGGACCCTAATCCCTGTTCATAACATCATTTTTGTGGAAAGAACAGGTGATCTGTGTCAAGCAACCTATTCACACCTTGGGTTCTTCCTATGGTATATTTATTACCCCTTTGAGTCCTACCTAGCACAAATGCAGGTAACAGAAAAAACTCCATAAATATTTGTTGGGTTTTTAGCCAATTTCCCATATGACTGTTCCAATAATCAATTAATTAACTAGTTAGTTAAGTAATCATTAACCGCTAGAAAAATGGAAGAATTTGAGTTGTGGCCAGAGGCCGATATTCATATTGGATGCATATTAGCTTATTAAACCAAGAGAAGGCTGAGGTTTTTGGTTTTTTTTTTTTTTTTTTGAGGAATTTAAAGGCTAAACATGTAAATCTCTTTTGAGAGATTTTTTCCACAAATCATGGATAGTTCCATAGAGTTGAAGCCTGTTTGGATATACTCTTTATCAAAGTGAGTAGTGAAACGAAAAATTTAGATTCTGTAGGTGCTAAGGCATCACACACTACATTTGCAGAGATCATTAGAGAGAGAAGAAATTAGTCTTAGCAAATTTTCAAATTTTTGATAAAGCACATATCAGTAATAGAGAGAAGTACATTCTCTTACATACTTATTCTTTTACTCATTAATTCATTCAAAGAATATTAAGCACCTACCATGTTTTGAGCACTTTTTAAAGCATTAGGATTTTAAGAGTGAACAAGATAAATCTCTATTCATATGTAGCTTACATTTTAGGTTAATGCTTATAATTTTCTTTTTTATAGAAATAAGATATCTTTGTCAATTATGTATTCTATACAGTGGATGAAAGCATTACTAAGTTCTCTTCTAGAACAGAACAGTAGATGCTTAAAAAACTGCCAGTAAATGAACGTATAAGTTAAAGAATGCAGAATGTAGCTTACAAAAGGCAACTCGACTTTGGCAAACTGGTTTGATTGGAGGAAGTACACCGATTCACTGGAAATCAATTCATTAAATGAGCAATTTTCCAATGTTATAACAAAACAAATAAATTAATAAATTGATTAACTGATGAAGCAACCATTTGGTAAACTGATGCTGGCAAGCTAGTTAATAGTAATTTGGTCACTTGAAAAATCAGTCATTTCTAAACTTCTTGAGCAATAACTGAGTCTTGGATTTTAAAAGCAGAGATCTAGCTCAGACTATCTCTGTGGCAATGTCCATCTGATCAAGTATATGCCATAATTCATCTATTTAAGTTCTCTCTCTCACCTAGGGGACCCTTCCCTTCCCTTTTTTGTGTCCTTCTACTCTTCTAGCTATTGCCTCCTGTCACAATAACTTTTTCCTTTCTCTTACCTCCAGTATATGTCGCCATCGTTTCTGTCTGGTCTGCAGCTCTGGGCACAAACTGTTGAATGTTTTTGTCCTTTTCGCTCTCACTCCTTCTTGCTGTAATTCCACCCTAACTCTCCAGCCACATTGTAGTCTCTTTGAGGCAAACATTTGGTGAGGAAAGAAAATGTGTGTATCAGTAGAAACCTATGCTTTGCCTAGAGGATACTACTCCAGGTCATATGATTCTAGCCTTTCATTGTTGAGCACTTTCTATATACAACACACTCTGCCAGTTTATCTGATTCTAGCCCTGATCATTGTCTTTATTTTACAGTTCTGTATAAATACATCTCTTCCTTAAATATTCTTTTGAACCAGTTACATCTGCTTAGTTCCTTTATTGAACGAATTAAATAAAATTGTTAACGTATGTTCATTTTTACATCTGTATGAGAACCACGATCTAACCTTTTTTTTTTGAAAATTATCTTTCAACAGATTCTTTTTCCTCAAGCTTACTTGTATTTGCACAGTATTAAGAGTTATCATCACTGAAGTGGGAATAGCAGGTATAACCTGTGTGCTGCTGTCTATGGTCCTGCGTAGCCATTATAAGCCAAAGTAACTCGATTCGCTGCTGACCTTTGATTGATGACTCCTAATGTTCATGGTGTTTTCTTTGCCTTTACTTTTTATCATAATGAAAATGTTTGCAAATATTTGAAGCGGAACCATGAGTGACTTTTAATAGTTTTATTGCTATGTTATTTAAATATCATAAAGTTCACCCATTTTAAAGTATATAATTCAATAGTTTTAGCATATTCATAAAGTTGTGCACTCATCACCACAATCAATTTTAGAATATTCTCATCACTCCAAAAAGAAACTCCACATGGATTACCAGTCACTCCCCATTTACCCACAACTCCCCAAGCCCCTGGCAACCTCTAATCTACTTTCTGTCTCTGTGGATTGGTCTATTCCAGATATTTCATAGAAATGGAGTCATACAATATGTGGCCTACTGTTACCAGCTTCTTTCACTTAGCATAAATTTTCAAGGTTAGTCTATATTGCAGCATGTATCAGTACTTCATTTTTTTAATAAATTACTGAATTATATTCCATTATAGAGATATACCACATTTTACTTATCCATTCATCAGTTGAAGAACATTTGTGTTCAACTTTTAGCTATTATTAATAATGCTGATATAAACTTTCTGCACAAGTTTTTATGTAGATGTGCATTTTTATTTCTCTTGGGTATACATCTAGATTGGTTCACATGGTAGCTCTATGTTGAACCTTTTTGAAAACTGCCAGACAGTTTTCCAAGGCGGTTGCACCATTTTACATTCTTATCAATAACGTACAAGGGTTTCAATTTCTCCACATCTCTGTCAACACTTGTTATTGTCTGGATTTTTTTTGTAATCATTCTGGGCAAATTTACTTAACCACTCTGAGCCCTAGTTTCCTTATCTATAAAATAGGCCAATAAAATCTACTGTTAGTAAGTCAAAAGATTTAAGTGAGTCTAGAACATGGTAAGCATGTAACAAATAATGGTTTTCTTTCCACCTCTTCTAAGCTGATGACTCCCAGGACCAGCCCTTCAGCTCTCATTTTCCTATCCACACTCAAGTTCAGCCTTTCTCTCTGCCTGCCTGCCAATAATTCCCATTCAGATATTATGCAATTATAACAATTTAACCTGCCTAAAGGTGATACTATGTCCCCATCGAAATCACTTCCACCTCCTGATTGTTTCTCGCTTTGGTATCACTGCTCTTTAAAGTGAAATTCATTGATTCCTCTCTCTACCTCAACTTCCTAATCAACCAGGCACTATGATCTCTCATTCTGTCTTTTGGAATGTGTCCCTCCCCTTTCATTTCCATGGCATTGACATAGTTTACATCCTAATCACCTCAAGCCTGAACTGTTGTTTCTTCAGTCTTTTCCCTAACTAGAATGCCTCCACTCCAGTTAAGGACAGGTTAAGGATCAGAAAATACCTTTTTTGACCATTTTGCTGCTCATTTAAAATGGGACGTCAAAGACTGCAGGATAAAGAACAGACGTCCTAGCCCGGTATTCAAAGTTATGTATAGTCTGATTCCAACTTACAGTCTTCTTTCACAAATCTTCTACTTTAATCAAATTGATTTTAACCTATCCCCAAACACATCTAGTGCTCTACACCCCTCCATATTGCAATATTGTTCCTGTCATTCCATCGTCATGAACACTTCTCACTCCTATCTATATACCTCATTCCTATCCTTTGAGACCCAGCTAAAATACAACCTTCTCTGTAGAGCCATCCTGAATGACCTGTGCAACCAAACCATTAACCCATGGAATATGATACTATCTCCAGGTGGATAGTGTCAGAATTTAGTTGAATTGCAGGATATCTAGATACTGTCAGTGAATTGCTTAGTGGTATGGGAAAAAGCACACACAGGAATTAGAACCACAATCATACATAGTAATACAGTAGTTTCACCTAAAACCCACCTCCTGTGACCCTAAGATACATGTATTTGAAACACTTATTATCTACCATGAAATTTTTGGTTTAGAATTCATTATAATTGATATTCTTTAAATTACTTGAATATTTTTTAAATATTTGAACTATAACAGTAAAAAAATACTATTGAAATCATTATCTTATCATTTTCCCTTTAACGCTGTATTACAATGCAGAGACTTCTTAAATACACTTAGAGAAAATATGTTTAGCAAATAAGTACAAGAGTCATTAGGAAAATCATCTTTACCCCCCAGTTCAAACTCCTATGTTCTTATCATTAATGCTACCTGGCTCTCTCTGCTCCTGAGTGCTAGATATTTACATCTTCTCTTCGAAAATTAGATCTGGTTGCTGCAATCTCTAATTTCAAATCCTTGGGTTTTCACCTAGAAACTGAATATCTTAAATACCTAGCCTATGATGGTAAAAGCGCCTGGCCTCATGGGAAAAGATCTGCAGTGGAGTGGGAGAGTAGCATTATAGTTTTTGTTAATCTTGTCCTGGACCCTGATCTTTAAGTTGCTTCTAATTTGGGTAACTTCGATCATTAACTTAACAGTTCAGAATCCAGACTCCTGTTTCATTTTCTAAGTACAATCTACTTACCTAACTTAATCCTGTTATCCCCTCCTACCTTCCAGAGTGAACTAAACAAACAACATTTAGTTAAGTGGCCTATGGTATATTTACTTAAAAGAATACTTTAAAGCTATTTTCAAAAAGATTTGTGTAAATTTTACAATAATATTTTTTAAAGTTATGATATAATTTTAAGCAAAAAATAATGATATATTAAATATTTTAATAATAGATTTTTTAAAGGCTATGTACAGAGAAAAATGGAATGGAAAACACTAAAATGTAAAAAAATATTTCTAAGTAGTTGAAATGTGGTATTTCATTTTCTCTTATTTCTACTTTTCTGGGTTTTTCAATGTGTGTATATATATTTAGTAATAAAAAATAAGTGTCATGAAAAAATATAACTTTAAGAAGCAATAAAAAAGCCTAATGTATAATTTAACAACTCTCATTTATTAATTTTTAAAAAGCAATACATAAATAATCAAATTTTCCCTTGTCAATTCAGTCAGAATCCTAACATTGTCAAAAGTTCTGTCCAGAAGTTGAATCTCAACTTCCAGGAAGCAATGGTCTTCAAAGCTCCCAGCTTTAATTCCTAGAAGCTAGTTGTCTTTTTGTCTCAGCACCCCTCGATATGTAGGTTTATCTTATTATAGGTCACAACTCATTAGTGTACCACAAATCCTTCACAGGTGAGCCACCATACATATAAAATTTAATATTTCTACAAGAATATAAGGACATATACTATTACAAGAATGTGTAGTAGCCTTCTAAGTTATGTGAGAGATTAGTACAGAAAAGATATAACTTGCTGTAAATTAGTTGTAAGAGACATGATGTAACATCTGGCCTGTGCCCCTCAAAAAACTTTATGATTTGCTAAAACATGTAAGAACTGAATGCCTCTGCATATTCAGGAGAACATAAACAAAAAAGGCAACAGTCTCAAACAGTAACAGTAAAGACACACAATAACTGAGAAATGCATTTTCTGTTTCCCAAAAGTTAAAAAAAAAAAGACATCTATCGTCTAAACCCCTCAAATGACCTGTCAAAAGTATATAACAAACAAAAAGTTTGAGAACACTGAAATGGGTAACACTTCTTTCTAATACCTCTACATGTAACGTGTTTGTTTCCTTTCTCTCCAGTTCTGATAATAAAAAAATGAAAGCAAAAACTATTTAGCATATCTACTGGTTTTTTTTCCCCTCAAGTTGACAGAGATTTCCCTCAAACTGGTGTGAAATTAATAAATTTACTTTAATCTTTTACTCATATCAAAACTGGCAATTTTGTATTCCATATCACAGTTACTTATTTGTTCTACATAGATAGTCCCTGGCAATGGCTTTGGCCTGAAAAATGAGCTTCAACTACAAACTGTTTCTATTAAAGGGATTATCTCCTATAATATTTTGATAAAAAAAATTAAACATGCATAGAAATTAAAATTTATGTCTTTATATGCAGTAATGAATCTTTCTGCCAGCCATTCAAGAAAATGATCTTCAGTGAAGGGATTAAGAAGTCCAGATTGGTTGGATGAAGAAGATGTGGTTCATATATACAATGGAATATTACTCAGCCATAAAAAAGAATGAAATCTTACCATTCGTGACAACACGGATGGACCCAGAAAGTATTATGCTAAGTGAAATAAGTAGAAAAAAATACCATATGATCCCACTTATATGTGGAATCTAAAAAACAAAAAATAAAAAAACAAGAAGTTCAAATTGGTAGTTACAAAATAGTCACAGGTATATAAAGTACAGCCCAGAGAATACAGTCAATAATATTGTAATAACTGTATGGTGCCAGGTTGGTACTAGACTAACCAAGGGGATCATTTAGTAAATTACATAAATGTCTAACTATGAAGCTGTACACCTGAAACTAAATAATATTAAATGTCAACTGTAACTGAAAAACAAACAAACAAATAAAATTATCTTCACACTTGAAAATAACAAAGCTTCTCTTTTACCAAAGTAGTCAAATAATGTATGGCTCGATATCTAGATAAGAACATTTTATTTTTTGTACAGAAGCTATCCTTCCATGTCATTGCAAGAAAATAATCAAAGAAAATACATTTTAACTCTATCAAGAATGTAAAGGTAGTAAACAAACTTATGCAAAAGTGGTGGAGTTGCACTCCATTTTGGACTCTACTAAGATAGAGTCTTAGGTAGGTTTACCCACCCCAAGATCAATTCACTTTTGCTGGGAGACATATTTTAGGATTAATGGCATTGAGCAAGCCATTAATCCTTGTCTCATTTTTTCCACAGATATGCCTTGTCTCAGCAGCCATACTGAAGACTTTCTAGAACAAAGACTCATACCTCTTAGTGTCTTCAGTATCTATCCTGATGCCCCACACTTAATTTCAATGATGATAAATGTGATCCTTGCCAAGAACCTCATTTTTCATGCCTCACTTCCTTTTTCTTTCCTCCTCTACAAAAGAGAAATAATACTTACGCTTTATAGGGTTGTTGTGAAGATTAAATGAGACAACATAGACAAAATGCCTGGTACCCACCCTACCCCATGCACTGTGATAACTGAATCTACCATAGCCTTTAATTATGAAACAAATAACATTTCCAGAAATCAGAAATTTTTAACAAAAATGAGGTGAGATTTGAAAGCAGTAGATTAAACTAATGAACAAAGTACATTTTAAAATCAACTCTTGTATTAGGGTCTAAAGATTTACTTAATTAAAGTCATCTATGGCTACCTTGGCTCAGATTTTTACTCTGAATGTTCTACTATCATGTCAGAACAAACCACTCTCTTCCCAACTTGCTAAACTACAATAAAATAATTTTGTCAATCTCATTAATTAATAAAGAATCAAATTGCAAGTAACCTCTAGGATGACTTTAAACACTATGAAACAGACAATAAAAATCATTTAGTGGGGCATAAAGTTTATTATTTACATTAAAGAAAAAGCTAAAAATTCTTATGACAGCCCAAAAGAAATTATCTAGGTTTCCTACTAAAGCAAATTGTCAGCTGCTAGGGTTGATGATTATGTGGGATTGAAAAGTATACAGTGGAAATAAAATTTTGTGAATCATAAATCAGACTGAAGTAGATGATGAAAGCCATGACTCAGGCAAGTACAATAATCATCATCAAAATTTGCATTCACCAATTGATGGTCATAAATGGAGCTGATATCAGATAAAAATGAATCATGATGTTCAAGGAAAAGCAAATAACTGTTAAAATATCAATAGTGTTTGGGCAGTTATAAAAAATATAATGTTAAATAACCTAAGTCCATACTTTAGTATGAAGTTGTTCAAGAAATATTTTATGTTTCCAGAATATCTAATGTAAACATCAATTTAATACTTTCAGCAGTAACTAATCCTTCTCTAAATGAACTTGTAAAAAAATAAATGAATGAATGAATGAATGAATGAATGAATGGAGTAGTGCAGGGAGAAAAAAATGAGGAAAGAAGAGAGAAGAGAAAAAAGAGAAAGAAGAAAGTATACAGGACAGATATACAATTTAAACATTATTACCTTTCAAGGAAATAAAGGATGGGTAAGACCTTCAAAGTCCCAGCCCTTCAGATAATATATATAATGGCTCCTCCTTGTCAAGTACAATTGAAAGAATACATTAAGAGCAGAATACAGTGATAAAACAACTGTTTATCAGTAATTTAATTCTTGAGCTAAGCAATTTTGCGTGGTTGTAATTTCCCCTTTCTGTAAAATGAGTCCTAAAAACAACTCTAAAGTTTGTTCTTGTCGTCTCCCTTGATAAATCCACCACACTATCAGAAATTCAAAAGCATGACACTAAATTCTTTGAAAAAGATATC
>NW_011888850.1:1536053-1538230 GCF_000151845.1 Pteropus vampyrus | reverse complement strand
CCTTGCAGATGTTTATCCCAGGATGCTATGGGTCCAGAGCTACACCTGGTGGCCATACAAAAACTTACAAGAAACTATTCTAAACCTTTTAAAGGTAATTTAAAAGTTATACCTCTGTTCATCAAAAATAAGCATCACTCAAGAAATAGCACACTGTTACTTGATAGCAGGGGGAAATTGTAAACCTTTAATTAAAAACTAATATAAAAGATTAAGGTATATAATTATATGATTAAAGTATAACATGTTAACTGTAGAACTTGTGATAATATATAGATATTCACTATAAAATTCTTTTAACTTTGTTGTATGTTGGGAAACATGCTTAATAAAATGTTGAAAAATTAAGAATTTAGAAAAAAATGTTCCATCGCCCATATTTTTTACCACAAACAACTTTTTAGGTATTTCTTTCCCTCATGTACAAGCATAAAGTGTATCTTCATAATTCATGCTATGTAACAGTCTATTATATTGATGTACCATGAATTATAAAACAATTCATTTGTTCTGAATTTATTCAGTTTCCAGTTGAACATTTACATATGTGTATTTTTGTTTCTGTTAAGTCATGTTCCTAAGACAAATTAACTTTCAATCAAATTCATACTGCTTTTGTAATTTAAAACCTGCACCAATTTAACCAATATCATAGGACCTAGCCGTTTTAATATTTTGCTGCTTTATTAAGCATAAAAATATTGTTCAGAGGTTTTTACTTGATTTTTTAACAAAATTTTACACATTCATTTCTGTATTTATCTACTGAAGTCAATAATTTTTCTTATAAATTTGAAAACTCACTTATGTTATAATTATTAACCCCGTTGTCTCCTAAACTCATGAAAATTCTTCTGGTCAGCTGTCATCCTTTAGTTATTTTCATTGTGTCGATTTTTGCATATTCTAATCTGTCAGTCTCACTTTTTATGATTTCGACCCATTCAGAGCTAAAAAATATTCTATTTCTCCACATATATGACAAATATTCTAATTTTTTTTAATTTATATACATTAAATTCATAAAGTAAAGTTCCCTTTAAGAAGGTAAGAGGAAAATAAACAAAAAAAGATGTGGCTGGTAAAACTGAGACTTCATTCTCTCAAACCACTGTTTCTAGATATGGTCCTCCCAGAGTAGCTGCATCAAAAATACTTAAGGGCACTAGTTATTAAATATAGATTCCCAAGTCCCATCTCTTACGTACTGAGGCAAAACCTCTGGGTATAAACACTGGGAAACTTGAATTAAAAACAAAAACAAAAACAAAAACAAAAACAAAACCCCAGGTGACTCTTATATACAGATTTAGTCTTGAAAATCACAGGGGGATTTTCACAGGCGAAAGGTTCTAGGTGAGTTATACACAATAGGAATAATAGAAGAAAACTTCATAACACCGTCAGTGGGATTGCAAATTGGTATACTATGGAAAACAGTCTGGAGGTTTCTCAAAAAATTTAAAATAGATATACCTTTTGACCCAGCAATTGCACTTTTTGATGTTTAAACAAAGAAAGCCAAAATGAAAATTCGAAAAGATCTATGCACCCCTATATTCGTGACAGCACAATTTACAATAGCCAAGATGGAAGCAACCTAAATGTCCACTGACAGAAGATTAAAGAAGTTATGATTCATATATACAATGGAATATTACTGAGCCATTAAAAAAATGAACTCCTACCATTTGCAACAACATGGATAGACCTAGAGGTTATTATGCTGAGTGAAATAAGTTTATTATGCTGAGTGAAATAAGTCAAACAGAGAAAGATAAATACCATATGATTTCACTTATATGCAGAATCTAAGGAATAAAAAGAACAAACTAATCAAAAACAGACTCACAAATATAGTGGACAATCTGGTGACGGCCAGAGGGGAGGAGGCTTGGGTGTCTGGGAGAATAGGGTGAAGGGTTAAAGAAGTACAAATTAGTAGTTGATATATGGTCATGGAGATGCAGTTAGCATTAATATAATGGCTAAGTGGAGAGCCAGAGGAGAGAAAAAGCAATTAGGGGGATTGTTTTATAAACTATATAATTATCCAATTAAATATACTTAAAACTAATAAAGTTTTTAAAAAATACATTGAATAAAAAAAATAAACATAAGATGCCTGACAATTAAGAGTCACTCAAATATTTACTGAATAAACACATACATGTATT
>NW_011888850.1:1524850-1534748 GCF_000151845.1 Pteropus vampyrus | reverse complement strand
TTTTTAAAAAATACATTGAATAAAAAAAATAAACATAAGATGCCTGACAATTAAGAGTCACTCAAATATTTACTGAATAAACACATACATGTATTTTTTTCTTATATAATGGCTTTTTGAGGTATAATTCACATGCCATAAAAGAAATCCCACACATCCCCATCCCCATGCAATCACTAATCTACTTTGTCTCTATAGATTTACCTATTCTAGACATTTCATAATACTAAAATATGAAATATATAAATGAAACCATACAGTATGCAGTCTTTTGTGATTTTCTTTCTTAGCTTAATGCTTCCAAGATTCATTTATACTGTAGTATGGCTTAGTACTTCATTTTTTTATTGTCAAATAATATTCCATTGCACAGATATACCACATTATGTTTATCTATTCATCAGTAGATGGATATCTGGATTGTTTCCACTTTTTAGCTATTATGAATATGCTGGTATGAATGTTCATGTACAGGGCTTTTGTGTGAACTTAAGTTTTAATGACTTGGATAATTAGCTAGGAATTAAACTGCCAGGTTATGTGGTAACTCCACAGTTAACATTTTGAGGAATTGCCAAACTTTTTCGAAGCAGCTGCTTCTTTACACATTTCCATCAGCAGTTCCAGTTTCTCCAAATCCCCCCCAACATTTGTCATTATCTGATTTTTTGATTCTAGCTAACCTAGTGTGAACATGGTATCTCATCGTAGTTTGATGTGCATTTCCATAATAACTAATGATGTTGAGAATTTTTTCATGTGTTTATTGGCCATTTGTATATCTTATTTGGAAAAATGTTCAAACCTTTGCCCATTTTTGAATTGGTTTACTTTTTCATTACTGAGTTGTAAAAGTTCTTTACACCAAATACAAGTCCCTTAACAGATAGATGATTTGAAAATATTTCTCCCATTCTGTGGGTTGTCTTTTCACTTTCTTGATATTGTTCTTTGAAGCTCAAAAATTCGTAATTTAATAAATTCCTATATATCTAATTTTTCTTCTCTTGCTTCTGTTTTTGGCATCACATCTTTAAAACTTTGCCTAACTCAAGGTCATTTATGCCTTAACATTTATGCTTGTTTTCTTCTAAGAGTTTTCTATATTAGCTTTACATTTAAGTCTATAATCCATTTTGAGTTAATTTTTGCATATGGTATGAGAAAGGGGTCCAACTTCATTCGCTACATGTGAAAATAGTTGTCCAAGCATCATTTATTGAAAAGACTACTTCTCTTATTGAATTGTCCTGGTATCCTTGTTGAAAATCAAGTGATCATATATGTAAGGGTCCATTTACATGTGTAAATAAAAATAAAATAGAAACTCTCAATCCTATTTCATGGACCTATGTCTATACACCATGCCAGCACTTACACTGTCTTATCGCTGCTTTATGGTAAATTTTGAAATTAGGAGTGTGAGTCCTCTTACTTTGTTCTCTTTCTTCAATGTTGTTTTGGTTATTCTGCATCCATTCCATTTCCACATGAATTTTAGGATCAGCTTGTCAATTTCTATAAAAACAGAAGCATAGATTTTGATAGAGATTTTGTTGACTCTCTAGATGATTGGGGAGTATTACCATCTTAAGAATATTAAGTTTTCTGATCCATTAACATTTCTTTGAATTTATTTAGGTCTTTTTTACTTTCATTCAACAATGTTTTGTAATTTTAGCATACAAGTCTTACAGTTATGTTAAATTTATTCCTAATTATTTTATTCTTGATGCTATTATAAATGAAATTTTCTTAATTTCATTTTCAATTATAGAAAATTCTAGGGAATAGAAATGAAACATTTTTGTGTAACAATCCTGTATCTGTAACCACACTGAACTTATCAGTTGTAAAAGTTTCTTAATTTCTTAAGACTTTCTATGTACAAGATCATGTCATCTGCAAATAGAAAGTTTTATATCTTCCTTCCCAATAGGGAAGCTTTTTATATCTTCTTCTTATCTAATTGCCCTGGCCAGAACCAACTGTACAATGTTGAAGTGGAAAGAGTGGATAACCTTTCTTGTTGCTTATCTTAGGGGAAAGCATCCAGTCTTTCACTACGAAGTATGACACTAGCTGTGGGTTATTTACAGATACTATTTATCAGGTTGAGAATGTTCCTTGCTATTCTTAGTTTGTTGAATTTTTTTTATCACAAAAGTGTTTTGAATTTTGTCAAATATTTTGTCTGCATCTATTAAGATAATCATGGAGTTTTGTCTTTATTCTACTAAGATGGTATATTAACTGATTCTTAGTATTTTAATAAATATTAAGTAATATTTTTAATATTAAATCAGCCTTGCCTTCTTGAGATAAATCCCATTTGTTCAGGGCATATTACTAGATAAATCCCATTTGTTCAGGGTATATTACTTTCTTATTACTAGATTTGATTTGCTAGTATTTTCTTGAGGAATTTTGCATCTATTTTCATAAGAGTTCTTTTTGTGGTATCTTTGTCTAGCTTTAATATTAGGGTAACACTGGCCTCATAGAATTAGTTGGGAAATTTTACTTTCTTTTTTTTTGGAAGAATTTGTGAAGGAATGGTATTTACCTTTTCTTTAAATGTTGGTAGACTTCACCATGAAGTCATCTTAGCCTGAGCTTTTCTTTGTAAGAATTTTCTAATAACTAATTCTTCATTTCAAATATATTTGGATTTTCTACTTTTTCTTGTCAGTTTAATAGGTTTGTGTCTTTCTAGAAATTTCTTCAGTTCATCTAGATTGTCTAATTTGTTGGCAGTTAGTTGTTCATAGTATTCTCTAAGAATCCTTTTTTAATTTTGTAAGGTAATTTTGTGAAGTCCTCCTTAATAATTGTTCATTTTTTTTGTCAGTCTAGCTGAAACTTTCTCAATTGATGTTTTTTTATTTTCTCTATTGTTTTTCTATTCTGTATTTAACTTATTTCTGTTCTCATCTTCATTATTTCCTTCCTTATGCATGCTTTGGGTTTAGTTTGCTCATCTTTTTTTGGTTTCTTAACTAGACAAAAACCAAAGTTAGATTAGGGTAAGCTATTGACATTTTACTTTTTTTTAATATAAGCATTTACAGCTATAAATTTTCCTCTAGGCACTGCTTTAGCTGTGACCCATACATTTTGGTATGCTGTTTTAATTTTCATTTACCTCAGATTATTTTCTAACTTATGCTATTTAACCTATTGGTTATTTAGGAGTACGTTTAATTTCTATGTTTGTGAATTTTCCGAATTTCCTTGTTATTGATTTCTAATTTCATTCCACTGTGGTTGGAAAACATATTTATGATTTAAATCATTTTAAATTTTTTGAGGCTCGTGTTATGACTTTACATATGGTCTACCCCGGAGAACGGCCTATATACACTTGAGGAGAATGTGTATTATTTTCTAAAAATAACTCTTGGTTTATTGTTGTTCATGTCTTCTACTCACTTGATCTTCTGCCTAGTTGTTCTGTCCGTTATTAAACATGAGGTAATAAAATCTGCAATTGTTATTGTTGAATTGTCTATTTCTCCCTTAAATTGTCAGTTTTTACTTTGACTATTAGGTGCATGTGTGCACACACGTTCCTAATGGACCCTTTTGTCATTATAAAATGTTCTTTATCTCTAGTAATAATTTTTATCTTACAGTCTATTTTGTCTGAGTGTAGCCACTACAGTTCTTTTGGATACTGTTTGCATAGTACACCTTTTCACATTTCTCTACTTTCAATCTATTTGTATCTTTGAACCTAAATTGGGTCTTTTTAAAAATTCTCATCATTTAATCAATGTACAAAAAATATATATGGGAGAAATAATGTTTATAATCTATTATCTGCAGTTTTCCACCTCAAGTATGGGAAAGGAAAAGCAAAAACTTTTCACAGAATTTCAGTCTCTTGATTAAAAAAGCAAACAAAGCCAGGTTTCCATTCTGACCAAAAAAGGCGGGGGGGGGGGGCCAGGGGGGGAATCACATACACAAAAGTGATCCAGTAGTGCAAAGGACTCCAAACCTCAGGTTCACAGGTAGTAGTGCTAAATTACATTGATAGACAAAGAAATACATGCTCCTTATTAATACTGATAAATTTGATTTAGTATGGAATTTAGGGTCTTGTGTGATTTAATATTTTTTCTTCTAATCAAGGGAACTCTACCTATTAAGTGTATAACATCTCAAAAAGAAAGCATGACATTTTGACTTACTCATTTTTGTTACATTTGCATGAGAAACTTTGCCCTGCTTCCTTATAATCCTTCTCTAGGGCTGCCAAATCTCCCCTAGTCTCTAAGAACTACCATGCCTTCTTTGACATACAAATGTAGAAATATCCTCTTGGCAAACACAAGGTCAAAACTGTGGTCTACAAGGGCTCAGTCCTCTTCCACTGCCATAGTGTTGTTCAGCATGCAGACAGCACACTGGACTTTGTCCAGGTCACTTCCAGGCATCATTGTGGGTAGCTAATTATTGATACCCACCTGGAAACCAGCTGGAAACCATTCTTCAAACTGAACAGAGTTCCTTGACTTTATGGCTGCAATTGCTGCATTCCCATCCTGAGGGATCACAGGCCATGTGCTTAAGTCAAGGATCACACTTTACCAACTGGATAGGTATCTCAAAGAAAGCAGTGGTGATGTGTGACACAGAAAGCTGCTTGTGGTAGCTTTTGCCAGCAAAGATGATGAAGGTAAAGGCTGACATAGGGAAAAGTATTTCCAGATAAGATACAGTTGATCTGGAATTCAATTAGGTCCATTTCAAGGGCCCTTCAAACCAGAGGAAAACAGTAATGGAAGACCTATCAGCATAAGAAGGTCACTCTACACCAATTATATATGTCATAGATGGCTTCATTGTCCACTATGTACAGTCTGAGTGCTCTATGATGGAATAAATCAGGTGAGGATAAAGTTGTACAGCTCTATTCCAGCAGTGGAGATCCTGGAGGCTGGATATACAGAGAACTACAATTTAGTCTTCCTGCTATGTTCAATCAAGAGTCACCTGATTAAGACAGATGTAAATCCTGATTCGATGCCTCCTCCAAAGTTTCGAAAATCAAAAATCAAGAGCCTTAAGACTACTGCACTGATCTGCCAATTTTTGGATCCTCTGTAGTTCACAGTAGATAATCTATGACCCCACAGGGTAGTAACTTTGGGCAGAGTTGTTTACAGCATCCTCCTTTTGGCCAAAAAGCTACTCTGGGTAAACGAGTGAGTGGCCCTTCCCTGTGTGAATCTCATTTATAACAGTTGGTTCCAAATCTGAAAAGAGTGCTCTGGACACGCACTTCCCAGCTCTTATCTCACAAAAGGTATAAAAAGATGTATTCGTGTGCTACATATTAGCATTTTCCAACTGGTCCTTTTTACTGTCAAGAATGATGCCATCTGGCTGAATCCATGTTCCAAGCAGTAGAGTTTCCAGCAAGCATCCCCAATCTCAATGCCAACCTGGCCAACGTGAATGGAAAAGGCACTTCCTCATGCTGATCTGAAGATGCTGACAGTACCTTGTGGTAATAATTCTAAATTGTGTTTCTTATAGACAACACATCATTTCATCATATTTTTGTCTCTTTGCATCTTTTTCTTTTTGCTCAAAACTGGACATTTTAAACATAATTTCCAACTCGAAATCAGATTTACTCCCTCAACCCAGAGTCTGTTGTCACTGCTAGCTGTTAATAATGATGACATGATGTTTGCTTAGTAACTGTGACTAATACTGTGAAGTCTGTGTTCTTTCTATGTGCAGCTTATCTTAGTGGTCAGCTAACTGAACAGATATTTCCTTAAATTCCTGGAACCAGTAAATCTCCCAACCTTTGCTGAGAGGCCGTGTATATTTTGGGGCACACCTTCAACACTCTGCAGTTTACAGCTCTGCCTTAGCCTTCGCATCCTGTCTTCTAGAACCTCAAGGTTAGCCAGATGAAAGATTAGAGTCTTTGCCGATCTTTTCTGGGCATGCACACAACCCTGAACAAGTGCACAGCCTTTTAGAATCCCAGGAATTTGTTGGAGCTTTTCAATGCACACCATGAATACCAATTTCAGAGTTTCCCATTAAATAGTTACCCCAACAGATATCACCATCTCAGGAAGTTGTAATGTTAAACAACTGCCACGGTTTTTCAACAAGTACCCTGGAAAGGTGGTTTTGCCACTGAATAAGCTCTGAGTCAGGTCAAATAGAGATAAGTCTTGTAAATGGGGCTTATCCAGGAAGCTGCCAGACAGGTCAAATAGTGACAATTCTCTGGCAACGGGGCTTTTTGAGGGGTCTTAAACCTTCTGCCACTTCCACTAACTGTTAAGCCATTGGTCTTCACAGGTAACATCACTGTAATCTGATGATTTACAAGGCTACAGCATAACTGAAGACAGGGGATGGGAATAGGGCAAGTTAAACACTACCAAGCTTGCAATTCTTACCAAGATTTAGCTGCTTTTCTTGAATAAATGCTCTTCAAATTGTTGCAAGTCCTTGGTTAATTCCCAGAGTTCTGAAGAAGTTGAAGAAATTTGACAATTTCTGCCAATGTTATTGTTGCTTTTTGAAGTAGATTTTCAGAGGTCATTACTCCACCATTCCATAACTGCCTGTGCATGTAGTTTTAATGGCAGAAGATATAGTTATACCAACAACTAAAAACAATAAAGTATGTTAAGAAATAATATAGCATGTTGATTAGTTAAAAGAGATGTTAAAGATCCTAAGAAGAAATTTTACAAATGTTAACATTTAAATACACACTGAAATCACTTAGCACTGGTACTATGAAATGGACCAAAATCTTCCCATAAATTTTTGATAAAGTTTGCAGTCTTCTCTCCTTTTCAAAATCTTTATCTGAAACAGGGTCATTTTGTGTCAATTACTTCAGTGAAATGTGCCATCTCCTTGACTGTTTCCCTACTTCCATTATTTTCCTGACCAAATCATCCTCTAGTTAGCTTTTACAGGACTATGCGATTCCACTGCTCATAAGTTTTTCATAGAGTCCAATCTCTTATACAGCAAATCACAACCCTCTATGATATATCCCCAAAATACTTTTCCAAGTTTCTCAGTTCCCCCATGAATGATCTGATCTATACTCCGGCCAAATTCTTGCCCTTTCCCAAATCTACCCTTTGAGTTCTCTTTAATTTCCTTGGCCTGGAATACTTTCTTCCAGTTCCAAACAAGTGAAATCCTACTGCTCCTCTAAAATAAGTCAAATGTCTATTCCTCAATCTATTTCCTTCCTCTTCTTTGTAGTGACACACATTGTAACTTTTTATAGTTTATTACACATTGCGGCATTCCCAAACTGCCCACAGGGCAGTAAACAAACACACACACACACACACACACACACACACACACACACACACACACACACACACACGAAGAAATATTTGTGGCACTAAAGAGATACTTAGAAATCTGTTTCTTTTTACTACATATTAATATTTGCCATTTAAAACATTTTAAAACAAAAAGTAAAGTACTTAGTATCTGATTCTCTCCCTAATCTCACAAAACAGAAGTTGCTATTATGTGAAAAAAAAAGGGGGTCTCGTTGTCAGTTTTGGCAAATGCTGAGACAAAAGCTAAACAAGTTTCTCTTCTAGAGAATATTTTTATAACATTTACCATCTAATATGCATGATCAGTCTCCAGTTTAACATTCATTACTTTCCAAACAACTCAGAATCACAGAATTCTTTTTGTGTTGAACATCCCAAGAGACTAGTGTTCAGCAGATCGCATTTGAAAAATGCTAGCCTAATTATTTAAAATAGTGAGTATAAATAATATACTCTTTGTTCTCTTTAATTATCCAAGTTTGCTTTGAACCTAATTGCTGTGTCTTTGTTACTGAATCAGCTAAAATTAAGTTTTACTATAAAACAGGAAACACAAAAAGTAGCAATGGCATGAATGTGTGGCAATGGTTCTCTTTAGTATGCATTAGAATAACTTAAAGAAATTGTTAAAACACAGATTGCCTGACTTCATCCCCAGAGATTCTCATTTATCAAGTGTGCGGTGGAGCCAAGAATTTGCATTTCTATTAAGTTTCCAGGTGATGCTGAGACAGCTGGTACAGGGACCACACTTTGATGTTAGGGTTTATTCTCTGAAATAGTATGAAATCTCAAGGCCAGTACAGAGGCTCCAGAATGATTAGCAACACCAGCTCCTTCTAACTTGCTGCTCCATCATCCTAGTTCATGAGTTTCATCCTCAGGGTCACTTCATTATGCAACAAGGCCACTCAAATTCTAACCATTATATTAGTTCCTAGGCAATCAGAAAGGGGTAAAGGCAAAAAGGGCACATCTTCCAGCTAAGTCACCTCCTTTTAAGCAGCCTTATTTGCATGAATCTAGCCAAAAGGCCTTAACTAATTTTTAGTTTCAGGTAGGTACTAATCAGTGAGATCACTTTGTGCCGCACAATCATTATGCTATACATCTAAAACTAATATAAAATGGTGAATGTTAGCTGTAATTAAAAAAATAAAAATAAAAAAAGACCTCAGCTAACAGAAAATGGTAAATGTAGTATTTCAGCCAAGTATACTGCCACCTCAAAGAAAACTGGAATCTGTTACTAAGAATAGAGGAAGATAATATTTTGAATAGAGAACTAGAAACTCTTCCATACTTTAGTCTACATACACTTCAATCCCAAGTCCAACTGATTTGACTATTTCATAAATCTGTCCCATGTTTCATCACTATTTCTACTTCCCTAGATCTCCACCTTCATCATTTCTCATCTATTATAATGACCTTCTAACCCTAACATGGTGGTAGGAAAAAGATGGATTCTGGGAAAGCTAAAGCTGTTTAAAATTCAATGACTCCACACTTCCTATAAAATGATTAGGCATAAGCCTTTTATTATTCCATACAAAGCCCTCATCTACCTATATGACTTTTCCCTCTCTGATTTTATACTATTAAACACAAGCTGTTTCTCCCTTCAGTACTTTCATCGTGTTCATGCTCTCTCTGATAATTAATATAATCTTGCTCCTCCCTCCTTGACCTTTACTACTTACTCATCCTTTAAGATTTAACTAAGGTACTACCCTCCTCCTGAAAGCTTTTCCTGATACCCCTCCTCCATAGGATACGTACCTCTCCTCTTTAATCTCATAAAGCTCTGTCTAGAGCTATCACCGGATGTTCCACATTATATTATGAAGATCTGTTTATATCTATGACTTTCTCAATAGGTTGTGGGCCTTTTAAGTATAAGGGCCATTATTTCATTTATCTTTATATCCTCTGAACTGGGTATAGGCAAGTAGAAGCAAACTATCATTTATTGAAAAAAAGTATCACCTTTCATCATCAGCTGGCCAACATACTGAAAATCTGTATAAGATCTGTCCAACAATCTAATAACCTTTTCTATTACAAGTATAATAGTTTAATTATGAAATTTCTAAAACTAACTACAGAAAACCCTTCCTTAACACCTCCAGTTAAATGAAATTTCAAGTATACGATTTTTTGCATAGCCAAACATCTTTTATTTTTCAAAATTGGAATACCAAAGACACAACCTGACTAGCTCCAGACACTTCCAGATTTTATTTAACCAAACTAAACAAAGTTTTTAAAAGGAACATGTGCAACAACAAAAGAACCCTAATCTATCAATCAAAGTTGGCTTCACCGCTTCTTGTGTTTTCCTTATATTTATCCAAGTTCTCCATCTTTAATTCTTCTTCCTCTTTACATTGGGTATACTCAGTATCTTTTTCTGAGGTTGGAGGTGATTTCCCCTTTGGAAGCAAGAAACATTCAGCATTCAGAACTTGCTCAGCAGTCATTGAACTTCTACAATAGATCAAGCTATAGAGGAGGGATTTGACATTATCATCCTGCAA
>NW_011888850.1:1518779-1524280 GCF_000151845.1 Pteropus vampyrus | reverse complement strand
CACCTGGGTGTGCCTTTTTTTGCCTCTATATGACTCCAATCACAGCATGTTTCACACTGAATGAAAATCACCTGTTTATTGCTGATGGCCTCATTAAACTCCAAGATTCTTAGTATCAGAAATTTTCGCTTATCAGTTCAACCCCAACAACTAATACAGTGGCAGGAACATAGTAGACATGCATTTGCTAAACGAATGAATGCCAATGCCCACATTGCACTCTACAGGATGTTTTTAAACATATTTATTTAAAGATAGTACCTTTAGTAGGTATAAACTTAACTAAAAACTACAAAATCTAAATAAGAAAAAATAGCACATGCTCTTGAAAACCACAAACGGATTCAGAACAAGTAGAAAATCATGTTTCTGGACAAAAGGACTCTCATCACAAATGTGTCAATTTTCCCTAACTTATAAACTTTACATAATTACAATAAAATACAATAATTTCCCCTGTCTTTAAAACTAGATCAGTTAACTATAAAGATCTTTTAGAAGAATAATTAAGCAAAGAGAGACATGAAAGCTCTGATAAAAATAGCAATGAGGAAAGAACTAGCCCTTCCACATAGTAAAAGATATTATAAAGTCTGTTAATTGAAAGAATATTGCACTATAATACGAATAAACCAATAGAACAAATCAGGAAAACTAAAAAATATACTCCTGCACAAATAAAATTTCAGTATTTGAAATGACAGCATTTCCAATGGAGGGAGGAAATAACTTTTTAATAAAAGGTATTAGGGCAAATAGATATCCAATGGAAAAAGGTAAAGTCATCTATATTCCTTATACCAAAAACAGGATAATTCCAAATATATCAAAAACCTAACTGTGCAAAATAAAATTAAATACTTATTTTTTTTCAAATAAGTATTTGAAAAAAAAAAAGTTTAATTTCTCAATTCTCAAAAGCAACTAAAGACAAAAAATTCCTCCTTAAGCTTCTCAGTCTCATAGGTTATAAAATTTTACAAAATCATGAAACACCATTACAGAATAGAAATCTCTAAAAGTCAAAATCAAAGGAAACAAGTTAATTATGTATATCAGGTGACATAATTACACAGAAAATAATTCTTTCAAGTGACTTTAAAACAAGTATTTTGACCATACAATCTTAGTCTGATAAAGATCTACTGAGATATATCCTAAAGTAAGAAAGACCGTCAAAGAAATGTTAAACTGTATTCAATAACCTTACTGCTTCAATATCATTGTTATTTTCAAACTATGATATTTATTGTAGGATAAAGCAATTATGTAACTGTTGCTATCATAAGAATTAAAATTATTAGTGTAAAAAGAAATTTGAATTAAAAATTAAGTAAAACCTCTATAATCTGGAATTTGATTTGGAAATACCCTTTAAATTTGATTTGGAAATACCCTTTAAATGTACCCTTTAAATAGATTAGACAACCACCCCCTATAAAAAGAAAGAGTGGCTAACAGGATTAAAAAAAAAAATGTATGCTACCTACAAGAGACTCACTTTACATTTAAAGACATGCCACAGGCTAAAAAGGGACAGAAAATAATAATCCATGCAAATAGTGACCAAAGGAGAGCAGGGGCAACCATACTTATATCAGACAAAATAGACTTAAATCAAAAACACCAGCAACAGAGAAAGTCATTACACAATAATGAAAGGGTAAATTAAACAGTAAGATATACCAATAATAAATACACACATACACAATCAGATTACCTAAATATACAAAGCAAACAATGACAGATCTGAAGGGAGATACAGCAATACAATAAACTTCATTTCCTGACTTGCCATAATAGAACATGCATACAGAAAATCAATAAGGAAAGATCAGACTTAAACAACATTATACCAAAAGAATCTAACAGACTTAGAACATTATCCAAGACAGACCACATACTAGGTCAAAAAACAAGTCTTAACAAATTTAAGAAGACTAATATCATTCAAGTATCTCTTCTGACCAGAATGAAATGAAACTAGAAATCAGTAACAAAGAAAATGGAGAGTGAGTGACACCAGAAACATGGCAGAGTAAGAGATGTCCCCAGACCTCTCCCCTTGAAACAACAAGCTGAACATCTAAAACTCAACAAAAAACACCCAACCTGTATACCAGCATGTCTAAGCATGGGATCTGCACATAAGAGATACCACAGGTCAGAATCCCGGGCAGTAGACTGAGAGAAACAAAGAAGCTGCCTCTTGCAGCCAGAGCACCCTGCAGGAGGAAAGGGAAAGGGAAAGGTGCTGTGAGTTCCCTGAACAGCCCTGCCTGAGAGAGCTGTGAGCTCTATGCAGTGGCAGTGCTCAGGGATCAGGGCAGAAAGCAGAGAACTGGGGATGGCAGAGAAACAACAGTTGATTATGAGAAGCCATGGTTGCAAAAAGTGAGGCGGAACCTCATCCCACATCCCCCAAACCAGACAGCACATCCCAAGACCAAACTCCTAGGACCCCCAGGGGAATCTGAGCAAAGACTACCGAAACTGTCGCTAACACTGACAGGAACCAAGACTGATAGTAGTGAGCATGACTGAATATTTATTAGGGAAAAAAGGCATTATATGTAGTGACAGAAAGAAATCTAACTATGGTAGGTGAACACGTAGTGTAAATATTTATATATATATACACACACACATATATATATATGTATGTATATATATATATATGTGTGTGTGTGTGTGTGTGTGTGTATATATATATATATATATATATATATATATATATATATATATATATATATGTATGTATGTATATATACATACATGCCTTACTGTTAAAGTGTACAGCTGAAATATCGGATTTTGTTAACCAATGTCACCATAAAAAAAATCAAAAAAATAAAAGGCATTATTAAGACTTTCTATAAAGCAGGGATCCAAGAGGCTTAGACATCACCTACTGGAAACAAAAGAAAAACACCTTCTTAGCAACAGAGTAAAGAGAGACTTTTATATAATAAATCTTCTTTCTGGAAAAAAGCAGAATACACCTCCCTCCATTAATGCCCAGGTGGAGAAATAGTCCATTAAACACCATGAACAACCAAAGTGACAAGGCAGCTCAGAATGAAAGAGAAAAATCTCCAGAAAATAAGCTTAAAGACATAGAAATATACGACTTAAATGACAGAAAATTCAGGACAGTACTTCTGAAAAAATTCAGTGAGATCCAAAATAATTCATATCCACAATTCTAGGAACTGAAAACCAACTAGATAAGCAGAATGAGATTTTTTAGCAAGAAGATTGAAACCTTTAAAAAGAACCAACAGAGCTTCTGGAGATGAAGAATGCACTAAAAGAGATGAAGAATGAAATAGCAAGTTTGGGAAATAGAGTCAACCAAATGGAGGAAAGGATCAGTGATATCAAGGACAGAAATCTAGAAATAAATCATAAGGAAGAAGAGAGAAACTGAAGAATGAAAAATAATGAAAGAGAAATACAAGAACTAGCTGATACCATCAGGAGAGGAAACATAAGAATGGACATTACCAAAGGGGAAGAAAAGGAATAGGGATTAGAAAGCATTTTCAGACAAATAGTTGACGAGAATTTCCTAAATCTAAGGAATGAATTGGAGCTTGGAATTCAAGAAGTCAACAGAACATCCAATTATCTCAACCCAAAAAGGCCTTCTCCAAGACATATTGTATTAAAATTATCAAAAGTCAATAACAAGGAAAGAATTCTCAAGGCAGCTAGGGGAAAGACGATGGTAACCTAAAAAGCAAATTCTCAGCACAAACATTACAAGCCAGAAAGGAGTGGAATCAAATATTCAAACTATTAAAATGAAAGTAACTACCAGTCAAGAATAATGCAAAGCTCTCCTTTAGATATGAAGGAATAAAGACCTTTCGGGACATACAAAAATTGAAAGAATTCTCCACTACAAGGCCTGCATTACAGGAAATACTGAAAGGGGTAAGATTACCTAAAACAAAATGACAAAAAATACATAACTATAAGTAAGGCATCAAGCAGGCAGACAGAAGCAGAGAAGTGCAACCCTTATTAAGAATAGGGCATTATAAGCTTAAACAGTAAGAAGAGATTTGCTATAGTAAGATAGTGATGAACGTTCAGCATACATAGGGACAAATTGAGACAACAGTAACAGAAAAAAGGAGGATTCAAAGATCCAAATTCGTAAAAGTGGAATGGAAATAAGGCACGCACAGAAGAAAATGAACTTGTTCATGTATATATGTATTATACGTATATAAATTATCCTATACATATTCATAATGGTAACTATACACCAAAGATTCAGAACTGAAGTGTATGACATAAAACAAAAAGGACCAGAGGGAAAACCCACAAAATCTAACCAAAATAAAAACAATGGAAACACAAGGACAAGGAAGCAATAGAAACACCGAGCTACCAGAAAGCAAAAGATAAAATGGCTATAAGAAAACCTCGTATTTCAATAATCACCCTAAATGTAAATGGACTGAATTCATCAATAAAAAGGCGGAGTTGCAGATTGGATCAAAAAACAAAACCCAACCACATGCTGCCTCCAGGAGACACATCTCCGGTCCAAAGACAAATATAGACTCAAAGTGAAAGGGTGGAAAATGATATTTCGAGTAAATGGCATTCAGAGAAAAGTGGTAGTAGCAGTACTAATATCGAACAAAATTGACTTCAAAATAAAAAAGGTAAAGAAAAGACACTGAAGGACATTTCATAATGATAAAGGGAATCATACATCGACAAAACATAAAACACATTAATATCTATGCTCCCAATCAGCGAGCCCCGAAATATGTAAAGCAATTACTAACAGAACTAAAGAGACAAACAGACTAAAACACTACTGTAGTAGGGGACCTAAATACCCCACTGTCAGATATGGACAGATCATCCAAACAAAAAATCAATAACGAAATAACATCCTTAGATGACACAGTAGACCAAATGGACATTATTGACATTTATAGAACCTTTCATCCCGAAACAGCTGCTTATACATTCTTCTCTAGTGCACATGAAACATTCTCAAGGATTGACTACATATTGGGACACAGAGATAGCCTCAACAAATATAAGAGGGTTGAAATCATACCAACCATATTCCCTGATCATAATGCTTTGAAACTGGAGATCAACTGTAAAAAGAAAGCCAGAAGAACCACAAATACATGGAGATTAAACAACATGAAAAATAACTGGGTCAGGGAAGAAATAAAAAGAGAGATCAAGAGATACATAAAAATGAATGATAATGATAGTACAACATATCAAAACTTTTAGGACATGGCAAAAGTGGTCATAAGAGGAAAGTTCATATCATTACAGGCCTAACTCCAAAAACAAGAACAAGCCCAAATAAACAACCTAACGCTTCATCTTAAAAAACTAGAAAAGAACAAATGAAGCCTGAAGTCAGCAGAAGGAAAGAAATGATCAAAATTAGAGCAGAAATAAATGAAATTGAAAGCAAGAAAAACAATAGAAAAAAAATAAATACAACAAAG
>NW_011888850.1:1515318-1518549 GCF_000151845.1 Pteropus vampyrus | reverse complement strand
TGAAAAATCTAACTAGACTAATCAGCAGTATGGAAATTGAAACAATTATCAAAAACCTACCAAAAAGGAAAAGTCCAGGACCAGATGGTTTCACCAGTGAATTCTACCAAACATTCAAAGATTTAATACCTATTCTCCTCAAACTCTTCCAAAAAATCGAAGAGGAGGCAATACTTCCCAACTCATTCTATGAGGCCAATATTACCCTGATGCCAAAACCTGGTAAAGATAATGCAAAAAAAGAAAACTACAGACCAATCTCTCTCATGAACACACATGCAAAAATCCTAAATAAGATACTAGTGAACCGAATACAGCAACATATTAAAAAGATTATACACTACGATCAAGTGGACTTCATCCCTGAGAGTCACAAGGATGGTTCGACATACGCAAATTGATTAATATGATACACTACATAAACAAATTAAAAAATAAGAATCATGTGATCAAATCAATAGATGCAGAAAAAGGCTTCAACAAGATACAGCATCCATTTATGATCAAAACACTTAACAAAAAATCGGTATAGAAAGAAAGTACCTTAACATAATAAAGGCCATACAGGGCGAACATTCAGCCAACATTATTATACTTAATGGTGAAAAACTAAAGTCCTTCCCTCTAAGATCAGGAACAAGGCAAGGCTGTCCACTATCACCACTGTTATTCAATACAACATTGGAAGTCCCATGAGGGCAATCAAACAAGAGAAAAATATAAAAGGCATCCAAATAGGAAATGAAGAAGTCAAACTGTCACTATTTGCAGATGATACAGAAAATCCTAAAGACTCCACAAGAACACTACTAGAAACAATAAGCAAATACAGTAAAGTTTCTGGATGCAAAAATCAATGTTCAAAAATTCATAGCATTCCTATACTCTAATAATGAATTGTCAAGAAAAAAGTGGAAAAAATAATGTCTTTTGCAATTACAACAAAAATAAAATATTTAGGAAAAAAAGGAATAAAATACCTAGGAATAAATTTAACAGAACATGTGAAGGACCTTTATAAAATAATGAATACTATAAGACCCTATTAAAAGAAACTGAAGATGATAAAAGAAATGGAAAGATATTCTGTGTTCTTGAACTGGAAGAATCAACATTGTTAAAATACCTTATAAAGCATTATACAGATTTAATGTAATCCCCATCAAAATCCTATCAGTATTTTTTAAATAGAACAAAAAATCATCAGATTTGTATGGAAGAACAAAAGACCCCAAATCGCTAAAGCGATCCTGAGGAAAAAGAACAAGTCTGGAGGCATCGCTCTGCCTGACTTCAAATTATACTACGAAGTGACGATAATCAAAACGGCATGATATTGTCAGAAAAACAGACACAAAGACCAGTGGAACAGAATCAAGAGTCCAGAAGTAAACTCACATTTACATGGGCAATTAATTTTCAACAAAAGAGCCAAAAACATACAGTGGAGAAAGGAAAGCCTCTTCAATAAATGGTACTGGGAAATCTGCAAAGCCACCTGCAAAAGAATGAAACTAGACTGTTGTCTATCACCACACTCCCAAATTAATTCAACATTGATTAAAGACCTGAATATAAGACCTGAAACAATAAATTGCATAGGAGAAAACATAGGAACTAAACTCATGGCCCTTGGACTTAAAGAGGATTTTATGAATTTGACCTCAAAGGCAAGGGAAGAAAAGGCAAAAATAAATGAATGGGACTTCATCAAACTAAAAAGCTTCTGCACAACAAAAGAAACCGTCAGCAAGGTAAAGAAACAACCATCTGAATGGGAAAGTATATTTGCAAGCAACACCTCCGATAAGGGCCTAATATTAAAAAATATACAAAGAACTCATACAACTCAATAACAATAAAAAAAAAATCCAATTAAAAACTGAGCAGAGGACTTGAACAGACATTTCTCCCAAGAAGACATACGAATGGCCAAAAAATATATGAAAAGATGCTCAACTTCGCTATTAGGGAAATGCAAATCAAAACCACAATAAGATACCATCTCACACTGGTTAGAATAGCTGTTATCAAGAGGACAAGTAATAATAAGTGTTAAAGAGAATGTGGAGAAAAAGGACCCCTCATACACTGCTGGTGGGACTGCAAATTGGTACAGCCACTATGGAAAACAATATGGAGGTTCCTCAAAAAACTAAGAATTGACCTACCATATGATCCCACAATCCTTCTACTGGGTATTTACCCCAAAGTCTTGAAAACCCATATCCAAAAATATATTTGCACACTGATGTTCATATTAGCATTATTCACAGTGGCCAGGACATGGAAGCAACCAAAGTGTCCTACAACAGATGACTGGATAAAGAAGCTGTGGTACATATATACAATGGAATACTACTCAGCCATAAAGAAAGATGAAATACTGCCATTTGTGATGACATCTGGCTTATTTCACTTAGCATGATTACCTCAAGGTGGGGGGATGAAGGGGAAGGAGGGAGGTAAAAATAGGGTAAAAAGGGTCAAATATGTGGTGACAGAAAGAAATCTAACTATGGGCAGTAAACACATAATGCAATATATATATGCCTTAATGTTGAATTGTACACCTGAAACTTACTGGATTTCATTAACCAATGTCACCATAATAAAGATAAATTTAAAATAATAATAATAAACATTATATGAAGAAGAAAAGACCCATAATAGCCAACACAATATTGAAGAAAAAATTTGGAGGATTGACACTACCCAACTTCAAGAATTACTAAAAAGGTACAGTAATCAACATTGTGGTTTTGGTAAAAGAACAGATCAATGGAAGAAAATATACCCATAAAGTCAGTCAACTGATCTCTGCAAAGGGGAAAAGGCAATACGATGGCAAGATAGTGTTTTCAACAAATGGTCCTGGAACATACTGAACATTTACTTGCAAAAAAAAAAAAAAATCTAGATACAGACCTTACACCCATCACAAAACCTAACTCAAAATAGATCACAGATCTAAAATGTTAAAAAAAAATAAAAAACTGAGAAAATATTTACAAAGATATATCTGATAACAAAAAAAAAAAAACATGATTTAAAAATGAGCCAAAGCCCTTGCCAGACACCTCGCCAAAGAAGATACATAGATGGCAAATAAGCATATGAAAAGATGTTCCACATCACATGTCATCAGAGAAATGTAAATTGAAACAACAAAGATACCACTACACATTTTTTAGAATTGCCAAAATCCAAAACACTGACACCACTAAATGC
>NW_011888850.1:1511508-1513963 GCF_000151845.1 Pteropus vampyrus | reverse complement strand
TTTTAGAATTGCCAAAATCCAAAACACTGACACCACTAAATGCTGACAAGGATGTGGAGCAAGAGGAGCTCTCATTCATCACTGGTGGCAGTGCAAAATGGTACAGCCACTTACAAGACTAAACATACTCTTACCATACAATACAGCAACTGCACTCCTTGGTATCGACCTAAGGAAAGGAAAATTTATATTCTCACAAAAACCTGCACATAAATGTTTACTGCAGCTTTATTCATAAATGCCAAAACCTGGAAGCAACCAAGATATCCTTTAGTAGGTGAATGGACAAACTGTGATACATTCAGACAGTGGAATTCTATTCAGTGACAAAAAATAAATGAGCTAGCAAGCCATGAAAAGACCTAAAGGAACCTTAAATGCATATTACTAAATGGAAAAAAACCCATCTGAAAAGGCTATATACTACTGTATGATTCCAACTGTATGACATTGTAAAAAAGGCAAAACCATGGAGACAGTAAAAACATCAGTGGTGAACAGGGGTCTGAAGAAGGCAGAGATGAATAGGCAGAGCACAGATTTTTAGGGCAGTGAATATACTCTGTATAATAATACTATAATGGTGGAGACATTTGTCCAAATCCCTAAGAAAGAACAACACTAAGAGTGAATCCTAATGCAAACCATGGACTTTAGGTGATAATGATGTGTCAATGCAGGTTCATCAATTGTAACAAATGTACCACTCTGGTAGAGGATTTTGATAATAGATAGATTATGCATATTTAGGGGAAAGAGATATATGGGAAATCTCTGTACCTCCCTCTCAATTTTGCTGTGAACTCAAAAACTGCTCTTAAAAAATAGTCATTAAAATAAACCTAAAATACTACAAAATATATCGTTTTAAATGGCATGAGAACTTTTAGAGCCTGATCATTATACTTTCACAGACTCGTTTACTGTCATTTTTAACCTCTAGTCATACTGGACTATTCCATTTCAAAAGAATTTAGTATTTTCATTCTTAGTGCAGGCTACTGTCTTTACAGATATGCCCATCACTTACTCTACCTCATGTAAACCCTAATTCAGTCTTGAAGATTCACCGCAAATAACTACTTGGTGGCATTTGAGACCTACTTCTTCCCTCTTTCTCTGCAGAATTAAGAACTGGCTTCCCCCAAAGTACTTTTTCTTAATACTCTAATTATAGATCTTGTTGTTTACTCATTCACTTTTCTAAATTATTTTCTTCAATACTACAATCCTAGTAACCCAGTCCCTAGTTTCAATTCCTTATATAGAACAGGTACTCAAAATATGTTGACTGAATACATATATGAAGGGCAAAGCGATATGAATGACACAGATGTATTACTAAGGAAAGATACAACTAGGTACTTATAAAAAATAAAACATTAAGTTTGATATAATATGATCTTGAAAGATATAGCAGAGACTAATTTTTCCCTAGTTATTACTTAGATTATTTATATAATATGTGTGACAAATATACATTCCAGTAGTATTCTCTAGCAGTAATTCTTTGGCAGTCATGTAAATAGGGCACTTAAATTTTTTCCATAGTTCTCTATTGTGAATGCTATTTTGCATTTTTATAAAACTTAGAGGACATTTTCAGTCAAATATTTACAATTACATTACTGCTACTTATCTATATCGCATTTCCAACTAGTAAATGACAAAAAGGGCACATACCAAACGAAACTGATCCACTTTTGGTATTCCATCTTCATTTGTCTCAAATTCCTGATTTTGAACAGAAAGCTGTTAAAAGGGAATAAGAAGGAATGAATTCCAAATATACCAAAACTTTGACCCTACAGCAGTGTCAAATCTGGAAATATTCAGATTTTGGTGAGAAGAGAATAGGTAACCTAAAGAAAGCATATTATCCCCTGCAGGATAAAAACACTTTCAATATAACAGCTACTTGTTCACAAACAACCGCATGATTCCTGGGTTCCTAAAGTATCAATAAGAGTTGATACACAAAGCACTTTTAATATTTCCTCACCTGACAAGCAAATATATTAAAATGTAGTAGCTTACGTTATGGTGGTTTCACCAATACTCATACATTAAGTACAAAGAAAGTAAGTCAGGCAAATTTCCTTCCTAATTATCTAACCTGTCTGTGTTCAAGAAATACATATTAAACTTTTTCAAACTATTAAATATGGATAATTTATTATATACACAAAGATATTCCAAATCCTATGTATTCATCATCACCCACCCCCAACAACCATCAACCAAGGACCACTTCTGCCCTATACACAAACCTATATATGTTATTTTTGAGGCAAATCCTATATGTCTCATAATTTTATCAGTAAATCTTTTAGTAGATTTCTAAAAGACAGTCTATTTTTACATAATCACAATGTCACCTAAAAATTAATTCTTAAAATATCGTTAAATTTTTAATCTCACAAATATCATAAATTATTTTACTTTTATACAGTTT
>NW_011888850.1:1508067-1510679 GCF_000151845.1 Pteropus vampyrus | reverse complement strand
TTCACCACCCAAAGTTAAATTTCCTTCTATCACCAAATATTTGACACCTTTTATCTCTATCTACCTCTCCCTTCTTCTCCTCTCCTCTGGTAACCACTAATCTTCTGTCCGTGTCCATGAGTCTCTCTGTAATGTTGTCTGTCGCTTTCAGTTTTATATCTCGCATATGAGTGAAACTACATAGTTTTCAACTTTGACTTAAGCTTAGCATTATTATCTCAAGATCTATCCATGTTGATGCAAATGGCAGTATTTTACTTTTCTTTATGGCTGAATAATATTGCATCATATATATGTACCATAATATCTTCTTTATCCAATCATCTATTGTAGGACACTTTGGTTGCTTCCATGTCCTGGCCACCGTGAATAATGCTGCTATGAACAATGGGGTGCATATATCTTTGTGAATAAATGTTTTCAAGTTTTTTAGGTAAATACCCTGAGGAGAGATTGCTGGGTCATATGATAATTCCATTCTTAGTTTTCTGAGGAACCTCCATACTGCTTACCATAGTGGTTGTACCAATTTACATTCCCACCAGCAGGGTATGACGGTTCCTATTTCTCCACATCCTCTCCAGCATTTGTTATTACTTGTCCTGTTGATTACAGCCATTCTAACAGGTGGAAGATGGTATCTCATTGTGGTTCTGATGTGCATTTCCCTAAGAGATAGTAAAGTTGAGCATCTATTCATATGTCTGTTGGCCATTTGTATGTCTTCTTGGGAGAAGTGTCTGTTTAGGTTCTCTGCTTACTTTTTAATTTTTTTATTGTTGAGTTGTATGACTTTTTTATGTTTTGGATATTAGGCCCTTATCAGAGGCATTGTTTGCAAACATATTCTCTCATTCGGATGGATGCCTCTTTGCCTTGTTGATAGTTTCTTTTGCTGTACAGAAACTTTTTAATTTGATATGGTCCCATTCATTTATTTTTGCTTTTACTTCCCTTGTCTTTGAGGTCAAATTTATAAAATCCTCTCTAAATCCAAGGTCCATGAATTTAAACTCATAGGTACTATAGTACTAAAAAGGAAAAATTTTAAAGGGAATGTTGGAGCATCAGAAGCAATAAGTAACAATGGACAGAACAGAACTATGGGTAAGTACCAATGACTATCCTTCTCATCCTGAGTTTCCTAAATCAAATACCATGATTGAAACAAAAGTTATATCACTATCTGATGCTCAGGACAATGATATTTACAAGTGGGGAGGGTAAAGAAACCTAAATGGAAGGCTTCTACACTTCTAAGTGTTAAAACAGTGACACTAGTAAAATGTGAGAAGACACATATTGTGTACTGTCATACCCAGGCCAACCACTAAAAACACTACAGAAGGCAATACACTGAGAAGCACCATAATAAATCAAGGTAGACTTTTAAAAATATTCATATAACCCAAAGGAAAGCAAGAAAAGTAAATCAACAAGAAACAGAACAAGCAAAACGAATAATAAAACAGTAAACTTACCCTAACATATCAAAAATCACCTTAAGTGTAAATGATTTAAATACCCTAATTAAAAAATAAAGATTTAAATACCCTAATTAAAAAATAAAGATTACTAAGACAAATAAAAAACACAAACATAAATATAACCATTTTTACAAGAAACTAACTTCGATTTCAACAACATAGTTTTAAAGTAAATGGAGGGTAAAAAACATACCATGTAAACATTAATTTTTAAAAACATAGGAATGGCTGCCTCTATATCAGATGTCAGAGCAAAGAAAATTAGTAGAGAAGGATGTTACATAATAATAAACGGATCAATACACTACGAAGATATAACAATCCTAACATATACGCATCAAACAATAAGGCCTTAAGATATAAGAAGCAAAAAATGATAGAGCTCAAAGAAGAAAGAGACAAATTCACAATTTTAGTGGGGGACTTCAACAGCCCTCTCTCTCAGCAACTAAAAATACTACTAGACATAACAAGTGGGTGGTGGAGGAGGTAGATGAGGTAAAAGAGATCAAATATGTGGTGACAGAAAGAAATCTAACTATGGGCAGTGAACATACAATGCAATCTATATATATAACTTACTGTTGAATTGTACACTTGAAACTTGCTGGATTTTGTTAACCAATGTCACCTTAATAAATAAATAATTATTAAGAGAAAAAAACTACTAGATATAAAATCAGTAAGGATAAAGAGAATATGAAGAACACATTTAAACAACAAGATCTAATTTACATATATAGAAAACTTCACCCAACAATGGCAGAAAACATTTTTTTCAGGATTCCATGGAACATTCACCAACACAGACCATATGCTAGCAACAAGACAAACCTCAATAAATGTCAAGAATGACATAATACAGAATATGCTCTCTGGTCATAATTAAAGTAGAAATCAATGCAGAAATATGACAAAAAAATTTTAAACATATGAAAATTAAACATTAAAGTTCTAAATAATTCATGAGTCAAGGAGAAAGTCACAAAGGAAATACATACATAGAATAGAATGAAGTGGTATGTAAGTTTCTTACAGGCTTTGGAGATTCCCAGCAGCTTCCCAACAAATTCTTAAGAATCATCTGCTTCATTAAGGGGATCATTTTATAAAGTATATAAATGT
>NW_011888850.1:1501546-1508017 GCF_000151845.1 Pteropus vampyrus | reverse complement strand
GGAGGTAGATGAGGTAAAAGAGATCAAATATGTGGTGACAGAAAGAAATCTAACTATGGGCAGTGAACATACAATGCAATCTATATATATAACTTACTGTTGAATTGTACACTTGAAACTTACTGGATTTTGTTAACCAATGTCACCTTAATAAATAAATAATTATTAAGAGAAAAAAACTACTAGATATAAAATCAGTAAGGATAAAGAGAATATGAAGAACACATTTAAACAACAAGATCTAATTTACATATATAGAAAACTTCACCCAACAATGGCAGAAAACATTTTTTTCAGGATTCCATGGAACATTCACTAACACAGACCATATACTAGCAACAAGACAAACCTCAATAAATGTCAAGAATGACATAATACAGAATATGCTCTCTGGTCATAATTAAAGTAGAAATCAATGCAGAAATATGACAAAAAAATTTTAAACATATGAAAATTAAACATTAAAGTTCTAAATAATTCATGAGTCAAGGAGAAAGTCACAAAGGAAATACATACATAGAATAGAATGAAGTGGTATGTAAGTTTCTTACAGGCTTTGGAGATTCCCAGCAGCTTCCCAACAAATTCTTAAGAATCATCTGCTTCATTAAGGGGATCATTTTATAAAGTATATAAATGTATAACCAATGTACTATATACTTGAAACTAATAAAATTTTTTAAAAAAGAACCATCTGTTTCACGTTACAGGCTGAAATAGATGACCGTTTCTCTAATCTCTGGTCCTACTGTTATTTGCTAATTTATGAAACACAATTAATTACTATGCTGACTTTGCATACTGCAACCTTGGTAAACTTAGTTGTTAGTTCTACAGTTCTTATGTACATTCCTAAAGATTTTCTACATAATAAAAAACAGCTTTACTTCTTCATTTTCCAACTCTGTTTTTTATTTCTTTTTGTTGTCGTATTACACTGGTTAGAATCAGGATGGGTAAACTATGACCTGCACACCAAATACACTCTACTGCTCATTTTTGTACAGCCTGAAAGCAGAGAATGGTTTTCACATTTTTAAATGTTTAAAAGAAAACCAAATACTACTTCTTGATATATGAAACTTATGTGATATTCCAATTTCAATGTTCATAACTAAAGTTATATTGGAAAAAGAGTCATTTATCCATTTACATACTGTCTATGGTTGCTTTCATGCTACAGAAACCATATGGCCTAAAGAACCTAAAATATTTACCATCTGGTCCTCTATAGAAAGTTTTGCTGACCCATGGGCTAAAACCAAAGTACAATGGTAAACAGAAGAAATGAGAACAGACATCCTTCCCTCATTGATACTTAATCCCTCACAATTCACAGGAAAAATGCGTGTAAACTACAGATAAGAAATAGCTATTCGGTTTACACTGAAATCAGGAACATTAACTCAAGGCTTAACATTTATTTTCCACATACGTATGAACTGCTTCCAAATTAATATAGGACAAAATCATCTTTACTGTTAATCTTGACTTTTTAATAAAACTAAGACAATAACATGGTATGTAAATATCAAGTCAATTTGGAGAAAGTATGCAAGAGGTAATAGGAAGTATACCAACAGTTTATTATAAAACTTTTTTAAGAGAAAGAAAACTGTGCTCCACTAAAAATCTGGCACCACTTTTTATTGAGGAAAACCCCTATAAAATCATCACTTTGTATACTGAAATATAAATATAAATACATACAAATGACTAATCTAGTTCAATTAAAAAAAATAACATACCCACAATAAAAGGCAGCCATAAGCATATAAGTCAGAACTTGGAGAAGCAGGTTTTCCCATTTTCAGTTCAGGTGATAACAAATTCAAGTCACCAACCATCATGTTCACTGAAGTTCGCTGACTCTACAAAAACAACAGATTAAGTATCTTAGAGGCAACCACATGGTTGACATGGCTTTCTGTTAAAGACTGCATTTAATCAACACCAAAAAAAAAAACAAATTCATTTGAAATATTTCATTCTCTTTTGCTGAGTATTTTTACCTAATTTCTGCTATTATAAACTGCTCCTGAAATCAGTCTCATAAATTTAACAGTGAGACTTTGGTTATACTTTACACTGAAGACTCAAACAGATTCAAAACTATAAGAACCACTGATTCTTTAATATTTGGTACTTCTTTAAAAATAAATTTCATAAGGGTAAGAGACAGTGCTATTTCTATTTCTGAAAACTCTAAGTACCTTATTAAAAAACTGGAAATCTACACAGTACATTCTTTCCTCACTGACCATTTCCTAAGTATACCATTTCTAACATGTCAAAGGATGATCAGTTACATGAACATGAAGCCTGGATTCAGACAGACCTTTAGCTGCAATTTCCCCTCTCCCGCTTATTTGCTATGAGCCTAAATTAACTTCTTTGAACCTAAATTAATTTGTAAAATGGAAATAATATCTACTTTGCAGAGTTATTGTAAGGTAATTAGCACAATAATTACCTCACATATATCACTGTTAATTATCTCTTCTCTTCCTATCTTGTTACCTGCTTCTCAGAGGGCGGTCCAAAGACCAGTAGCAGCATCACCAGGGGGCTTGTCAGAAAGGCTGAATATAAATTTGCATTTTAACAAGAACCCCAGGTGATTCATATGCACTGAATGAAGTCTGAAAAGCAATTATCTTGACCACAGACTACTTTTCAAATTTCTCTTCCTGTTTAATACTTCAGTCTAAAAGTGGTGTGAAAAATGAAGCAAAAGGTGAGTTTAATCAATATTTCAGAGTAAATAACTTTAAATGAAGATTAAAACAATATTTTGGGAAATGATATAGCTGACAAATCAGTATAAAAGAGGAAAAATAATTCTTGGAGTAGTCATGATGTCTACAGTTGTGCAAACAGTATGCTCAAAAGGTAAACTAACCAGGATCCCTAAGAGTCTAGAACTTTTTAAAACTTATCATTTTAAATTATTTTTCTTAGGATGTTATCTTAATTTTCAGATAAATCGATATATTTCAGCAAATCTGCTTTGTCTAAATCCTTCATAATCCAGCATTTTATTATAGTTTTACATTTTCATTTTATAATCTTTGTGAGCTACCATATGAAAATCATTGAGACTACATATACACAGGTGGCATTACCCTGTGACTTGGAGATGCACTGACTTATACTATCAAAAGGAAACTGCTCAGACAATAAAATGTCAGCAGGAATGTACAGAGACTGAAATCCTCATATGTTGCCAATGAGAATGTAGAATAGTGTAGCCATGTTGTGGTTAACTCTGTGTTAACCACTCCCAAGAGAAATGAAAACATATGTCCACACAAAAATACCTGTATACTAATGTTCACGGCAGCATCATTCATAATAATCAAAAAGTGGAAGCCACCCAAATGTCCGTCAACTGATGAATATAAAAACAAAATATGGTATATCCTTACAATGAAATATTATTTGGGCCTTTTAAAAAAGAAATTATGCTCAGATGAACGCCACAACATAAATGAACCTTGAAAACATGCTCTAAGTGAAATAAACCAATCACAAAAGGCCACATATTATATAATTCCACTTACAGAAAACGTCCGGAGTGGGCAAATTCGTAGAGAAAGTGGTTTCCAAGGGACTGAGGAGAGGGGAAATAGGGAGTGACTGCAAATCAGTATGGGGTTTCTTTTGGGAGTGATAAAAATGATCTGGAATTAGATAGTGATGATCAATGCACAACTTTGTGATATATTAGAAACTACCACTAAATTATACACATTACATGAATTATAATACAATAAAGCTGTTATCTTAAAAAAGAAAACTGCTCCCTCATGATTGTGTATATTTTGAGACTGCCCATTCTATCAAAGAGAAATAAAAAGATCAAAATATGCTCTTTAATTGTCTGATGTTTGCTGTCTCTATTAACTGCCTGTTCTGAGATAAAATGTCACCAAATTAACAGCCAATGTAACTGAACCGGCACTTAAGCTAAATGGCAAAGTCCAAGGTTACCAAGTTTCTAAAAATGCCCATTAATGAAAAAATAGCAAAGTATGTATACCTAAATTTAATCTATTGAGGGGAGGGCACCAGCAGAGGAGGAGGTAAGAAATGGCCACCTAGTTTTCCCTGTGTATTTCCTAGCAATTTAATGTTTCTTGATTATGATAAAATAATTAATGATTAGTGTTGTCAATGCCATTGACTATAATGTCAGCCTGCCCTTAAGACTATGGTTAAAAATTATAATGCACAAATTGAGGAATTATTGTTCCAGCACCTAGCTGGTAACAAATTGCTTATGCTACATGACGCGCCTTAACTGAAGGCAAAGATCTTATAATAAATTACCAGATTATGTAAAAGTGCTGAACTACTGCCTAATAATATTAAATGAAGTCTAGAACCCATTTGTAAAAATCACGATATTTTACCACAGATTTGGTGAAGTCAAAATCTCCAATAATTCCTTGTTCACGGTTTAAGGCAAATACATTGTTCTGATGAAGTGATCCATGAATTATGTCAGCTTTGTGCAACGTATGCAGGCCCTGGGCAACACCTTTCATGACCTTTAAGGCTTCCTACAGACAAGTACACACAAAAGAAGTCAGAAAGCAGGCAAATCACTTTAATACATGAACTTTTTTCATTAATAGACTTCTCCAGAAGTGAGTACTTTCCTCCAAATGAACCTTTAATAAGAATATAGCACAGAGAAAGAATTAAAGGCCAGAAGTCCTAATTATGTAACTGGTGATATCATATACATATGACTTAAGAGACTGTAGTCTCTAAGAAGTCTCAGATTACAAACAATGACTACATAAAGCATCTAGGAATAAGAGACTAAAATCATGTTACAGAGTAGAAAGAACCAGGGCACCCTTTACTGTTATTACTAATTCAAATTTATGATAAGAAATTAAAGCTGTCACTTAAGTATTTATAATGCTAAGTGCTATACTATGCAACATACATACAGCACAGATTAATAGTTTTAAGCATGAGCTTTGGTACCAAAAAGATCTAATTTCAAATTCCAGCTTTGCCTCTACCTGAGGGACCCTGTGCAACTCATTTGTTCTGTAAGCTTAATTTTTCTTATCTCTATATAACAAGATAACATATATCACCAGGTTGATGTGACAAGAAAATAGAATACTAGTCAAAATTTTACGTAGTACAAGGCATGTAGTATCCCCTCAATAAATGTTAGGTGTTATCTTCTCATTCAATATATCCATTGAAATAGAGTGTTTTACTTACTTCTGAAGTCAGAGGCATACTGGCTTGAACTGCACTCAGGTTTGCCCTAGGATAGTATGGGACCATCAGATAAGCCATAGGATCAGACTAAGAAGCAAAACAGAAAATGAGACTGAAAGTAAAAAATTCCTTTATGTATTTTTAGTGTACACTGATTTTAAGAGATAACTTTTTCTTTATGTTAAAAAGAATGAATTCCCTCTCTAAAACCTGGAGCTGAGACTTATGTTAAATGTTTTCTACAAAAGATTAGTATAAGAATTTTACCTTACACAAAAATAGGAATATCAATGGCAGTAATCCAGACTCTTCTTTAGCTTCTCTCCAAGCTCTGTGATAGGTGGCTGCTCTCTGAATCACCCTGGCTTCTGTGTCAACATCCACAGAATAGCCCTTGTACCAAAAAAAGAGGCACTGATAATTCTAAGATTAAAAATCCCACTCTAATAATACATAATTCCAACTTGAACATAATAATTTTTATATAAGTTAAATTACATCTAATTTTATTTTTAAATTGTTATAAGTACCTTTTCTATCTGCTTTGAATGGTATAATTTAGAAAGAATCATTCTACCTATAGCTTAACATACATTCTGCAATTTGTAGCCACTAACGCCAAATTAATTAACCTATTACCATCATTAATAGTTTCCCAGAGCAATGAAGAGAAGAAATCAAACAGAAGACTGTGTTGGCAAAACAAAATTTCAAAGAGAAATTTAAGAAAAACAAGAATTTTAAAAGGCTATTGGATAAATATAATAAGACATAGGAAATATTAAATATTTCCATTTTCACTTGAAAATGGAAAACAAGTATATCTTATTAAAGACATATTATTTAGAGAAATGAAGGAAGCTTTATATTCAAAATTAATTCTGATAATCAAACTGTCAGCATAATCACTATGCCAGTCACCTCATATAATTTAGAAAACAAACAGTGGGTTTTTACTTTCCTAAAATGTAACACCACCATTCCCTTTTACATTTCTGAATCTCCCACAAATCAGAGAACTTAAACTTACCTTTAAAAGAATTATCTGCCCATTAATCTCAGAACATACCAAAGGACGCTTGCTGCTAAGTTCCTTCATGGGCTCGGCATCAAGAAGATCCCGTTCCAAGCTCATTGTAAGAAGACCACCAGAGTTCTAGGCACAAGTTTTTGTTAACAGCTGAAGAGTCCAAACAATCTTAGTACTTTTAAATCTTAAAC
>NW_011888850.1:1491454-1494181 GCF_000151845.1 Pteropus vampyrus | reverse complement strand
GTACAAAAATTATGTACAATGTTACTGATGATAAAAAAAAAGTGGAAGTAATCTTAATGTCTAGCAGAGGAAAAGTTAAATAATGTTGCACATCTATACAAGAAATGATTTTTTAGTTGCTCAAAATGACTAATCATATGGGAAAATGAAACATACCATTAAATGTAGAAAATATTTTCTTTTTTCCTTTTTTTTTTTTTTAGGCAAGGCAACCCTTGGTTGACCTCACAGATTGCAAAGACCTTGTCAGCTTAAATTCCTTATTTTTTATTTTATTTTTTACACCTACAGCATCTGGTCTTCCTAGGAGGTCTCCCATTCAAGTACTAACCAGGCCCAACCCTACTTAGCTTCCAAAATCAGACAAGATCGGGCTTACTCAGGGTGGCATGGCCGTAAAGAAAATATTTTCGAAATAGCTTACAAAACAATGTAATGCACATAATATATATACATACATATATGCAAGTCGCCATCCAAAAAAGAAATACAGGCATACCTCATTTTATTGTTTCACTTTATTGCTCTTCACAAATATTGCACATTCTTTTTTAACTGGTTTGTGGCAACCCTGGGGTCGAGCAAGTCTATAGGTACCATTTTTCCACAGCATTTGCTCACTCCATGTCTGTGTCACAGTTTGGTAATTCTCACAATATTTTAAACTTTTATCATTATTATATCTGTGACAGTAATCTGTGATGAGTGATCTTTGATATTACCATTGTACTTGTTTTGGGTGAGCCACAAACCACAACCATATAAGACAGTAAACTTAACCAATAAATGTGCATTCTGACTGCTCCACCCATAAATCATTCCCCCCATCCCTCCTCTTCTCCTTAGGCCTCCCTATTCCTGAGACACAAAAATATTGAAATTAGACCAATTAGTAACCCTACAATAGACTCTAAGTGTTCAAGTGAAAAGAAGTCACACATCTGTTACTTAAAAGCTAGAAATGATTAAGCTTAGTGAAGAAGGCATAACAAAAGTCAAGATAGGCCGGAAGCTAGGACTCTTGCGCCAGTTAGCCAAGTTAGCAAAAGAATAAAGGAAATTAACAGTGCTACTCCACTGAATACAGGAATGATGACAAATCAAAACAACCTTATTGCTAATATGGAGAAAGTTTTAGTGGTTTGAATAGAAGATCAAATCAGCCATGACATGCCCTTAAGCCAAAATCTAATCCAAAGCAAGGCCCTAACTCTCTCCAATTCTATGAAGGCTGAGAGAAGTGAGGCAGCAGCAGAATAAATTTAATTATATACCAACTAAAAATGGCCACAGTGTTTTGCTGGCAATAACAAATAATTTACCTACACAATGGGTATTAAATTACTTGAGAAAATTTTAAGTATTAAAAAAATACAAAACATCAATATATAAGACAAATAAAATAAAGCATAATCCAACCTCAATACTGTTCTTGTACTTAGATTGTACTGTGGCAATAAGCCTTTCCTCTGAATGGATCTTTTGTAGTACTTGACTATATGTATTTAAAATGATCTCCTTGTCTGCATCACCTTGCTCCTAAATGAAACCAAACACAAAGAATTATACACAAAGGAGTATCCAAAATAGTTAAAACCTTCAATAACAATGGATAAACTTCAAAATAATGCCTTTAACAAATTTCTATGTCCATTTCAAAATATTTCTTGAACACAAATACTTTTCTAGACAGAAAAAAGATAGATGGATGTCAAAGATGTTCATATGGGAAATTTTACTCCCATTATACTATTGTTCCTAGAGCTGTCTAGAGTAGAGAAATATCAAAAGAAATCATGGATACTATATGCTAAATGTAAGAACTAAACAATATATAGAACTTCAACACTTAAATTACTTTTGGAAATCATCTATTAATCACCGCTTCTAAAATAAAGTCTGACAAAACCATCTAAATAAGAACTATGTGACAATAGGGAAATACAATAATGCATATATATTTTTAATGCCAATCTGAATAAAAACACAAAAGGCAAAAGAAACAAGTAAAATGAAGAACATTACCACTGAGACTTTGGTAAGCAGCCTGAAAAACAGAGAGTGTCCCAGTGACCAATATTAACATTACAAAATACTCCTTTAAGGAGCCACACTAATTTTTTAACTCGACATAGCAATAGAGAATATACATAATAGAGAAAGGGAGCTACTAATCAACCTTGTATATCTACTTCCAAAGCTCTCCTAGATTTTATTCCAAGTTTTCAAACTCTAAAGAGTCTTTTCTTACAGTCACTGGGTGTGACAGACTCAAGAATCGAATGATGAAGAAAACTGATACACTCAGATTGAGTTTTCCTAAAATTAAAATTATTTTTAATGTAAAATATCCCAATAAAATGAAAATACCACCCTGTGGAAGTCTGAGATTTGTTTTGTTGGATTAGAACTTGACAGTGTTACTATTTCAAATAGGCCTATGAGACAAAAGCTAAAACCAGTCTTTGATACTTTCTAACTAGCAACAGAAACCATACTGCTTCAAAGGAAGCAATAATAAAGTATATCAATACTCACAACCAGAGATATCTCCAGCTCTTTGCAGACACTTGACTCAGACTTCTCTAGGATTTCATCAATATTACCAATTGTATCTTCAAAAGTCAGTGATTCTTCCACAGATAAGTCAAAAGCCTCATTTGCAAAAATAAAAGCATGAAGTATCTCATTTAATTGTTTCAATTAGTATTGTGTCCTTATACCTGG
>NW_011888850.1:1489147-1491404 GCF_000151845.1 Pteropus vampyrus | reverse complement strand
GACTGGGATTAACTAAATATGCTTCCAATGATCCCTGATGTTTACTTGGAAAACTTCATGTGTTTCCTAAAAATATTACAATGAAAATAAAAAGTAAGTAGTAGAATAGGAACAAGACTAAAAATTATGACTACTATGAAGTAATTCTAACACCTCTGCATCTCTTTAAAGTGGAATCTTCAAAAGTGAAAACGGCTTTCAAATATTTTAATTCTACCAATTTCTGCTATTTTTAAAAGGATTAATTTTTTGCACTAAAGCCTATCAACATTTTAGACCAAGCTAAGTTTTTCTGTGGGATAGTTTTAGTAAGAGGGGTTATAAAATTGTTCTTCGGTTCTTTTTCTTTAAGTGTGGTCAGTATATTTAAGTAATCCACAATATATAGTCAACCTGCAGGGGTTTCCTAAGTATATATCACAGTTAAACATCTTAAAATCATTAAAGACATCCATAAACCATGATTCAAACTTTTTATAACCTTCCACAATAATATATATTTGCATGTTTTTAAACTAATTTTCAAGTCCCACACAGCACCACATATTCACTCATCCATCCTGCATGAGACACTCTCTAAGCTAGAGTTAAATAACTGCAAGGAAAATCCCACATTATTTTAAAGTCTAGTCTGGAAAGATTTTATAATAATTGCTTTAACAATTTAAGGGACTTTAATCTTACATATTTATGAGTTCACAAGTCTATGTAAATACCCCTTTCTATATCATTTTTAAGCTATTATCATGGACATAATAACAATCTGAATAAATATCATATCTAGTCCCTCATCCCTAGCATGGAATTAAAAACACAGAACTCTCAGAATCTGTCTTGAGAGTCAGTTTACCAATCCTGCTCCTTACTGCCCTCTAATACAATGATCTCCAAGGCTTTGAATACTGCTTGCCTAGAAACCTATACACATGTCAACATCTCCACCTTAACTAATTTCTCTAGAATTTTTTCCAGTCTGCTTTAACTTAACATACATTCTGCTTAAATTCCTCATGACTAGCAGTGTCCTGCTTTTATTCTAACTCTTGTAATAGCAACTAAAACTACTTATCATTTCAAAAAACAAACACCTGTAATTCAAGTAAGTGCCAAACAATGCATTGAATGAGTGTGAGGAAAAGAGAAAAAGAGAAAAACATGCAAATTAACATAAAAATTAATACACTATGCCATATCAAAGACTGTCTTGAGAAAAAGTTCTAATAGTACCTAGAACCTATTCATCAGAAATATTTTTATAGTAAGGATACTACAAATTTAATACTGACACAATTTTAACATCATCAGTTTTCTCTACATAGTAATTCTCAGGAGAAACAAAGCTTACCATGTACTTAAGTAATCCTATTTCAGGATGAAGCAGAGGCAGCTCAGGGAACCATTTCTGTACCAAGCTATTCAGCTTCTCCTAAATTTAAAAAATATAAATCAACATATATTCAATTGTGACATGTTGGTCTTCAGGAAAAAAAATATATCAGTATGTCCCTTATTATATATCTAACAAGATGTATAATTTAGTAAAATTTAACCTAATAAGATACATAATCACTGATTTTGCCTTCTAATACAGGATATATCAAATGAAAACCAAGAGTTACCTTCGATCTAAATTTCCATCTTACTAATATAACAAAAACTTAATTTTCAATTTTAAGCTTGGTATACATATACAGGCACAAAATCTTGCTTAAGGTCAAAGTCTGCACTCACTTCCAAGCTAAAATGAAAAAGTGTGTTTACGGCCTTGCTACTCTGAACAAGCCCGATCCCATCTGATTTTGGAAGCTAAGCAGGGTTGGGCCTGGTTAGTACTTGGATGTGAGACCACCTAGGAAGACCAGGTGCTATAGGCATAAAAAAATAAAATAAAAAATAAGAGATTTAAGCTGACAAGGTCCTTGCAATCTGTGAGGTCAACCAAAGGTTGCCTCGGCTAAAAAAAGAAAAAGTGTGTCTCACCAGAATGAATCATAAAATTGTCATTATTGCTTAAAAAATTAAGAGCACAGTGACATTTGAAAAATAATGGCTATTTCATTTAGGAGGGAAAAAAATAATAAAAGTCTTGATTAGTTCTACAAAAGCCACTATGAAGCAATTGCGAAAAATGAAGATCCTTAGAAAAGTCATCTATCACAAGTAAAATTTCTAGACACTTGTCATGTCACTGGGAGATAGCTATTTATCCAAAGTGGAAAATAAAGTACACAGTCTTATGAGTTTGCTAAATGAAGCA
>NW_011888850.1:1456408-1489097 GCF_000151845.1 Pteropus vampyrus | reverse complement strand
ACCAGAGATATCTCCAGCTCTTTGCAGACACTTGACTCAGACTTCTCTAGGATTTCATCAATATTACCAATTGTATCTTCAAAAGTCAGTGATTCTTCCACAGATAAGTCAAAAGCCTCATTTGCAAAAATAAAAGCATGAAGTATCTCATTTAATTGTTTCAATTAGTATTGTGTCCTTATACCTGGAGCAGAGTATTAGCCTAAGTATTGGACAATGTAAGGGAAATAAGAATACACAAGAAACATAAAGTACTACCCTCATAAAACTATGTACCAGGAAAAAAAAAAAGGTATACACACATCACGCACCTAAAAAAAAAACACGCATTTTTTTTTTAATGTAGTTAGCGGTTAACAGAGGTGAGAGGACAGTACAGAAGTACCGGGGGAGGTGGGGGGGCGGGGAACAGAAACAAGACTAAGACATTTTTGGGGCATAGTGAAAGAGGCAGTCTGACTAAAAATTAGTAAAGAACCTTGAATGCTCAGGTGGCATGTTTAAATCTGAAAGGTAGTAGGCAGGCAATGTAAGCTCTCAAACAAGGAAAGAATATGATTATACCTGGTATTTGCTAATGACCTAGTATTTAAGAATAGAGATTAAAAGTTAAAGAGTACTTTTTAAAGAGTACTTCAGATTAAAGACTAAACTCAGATGGATTCGTTTCATTAGGAAAACGAAGGTATTTTCTATCTGGAAATATACTTTATAATAAGGTGTTAAACAGAACAAAACAGGGCTCAAATTATAATATAGAATATTAAGGTTACAAGCAGTCTCTTTGATTTCAGGTATTCGGATTTGTGATTATGGAGAACTGGATTTGGGAAACAGCTGTGGAAATGAAAAAAAAATTAACCTAAACAGCAAGACAACGATGATCAATAACAAAAGAAGATAAAGCAGTAACTTAGTTATGTTAATGTATCTATAAGAAGGTAACAAAAATGAAGAGTCCCAGAAGTAGCTAGACATTATAAAGTTTTTTTCCAAAACTAAGCTAGAAATGCATATTTGGAAATCAATCACGCAGATAAGATAAAGGACACCACGGGTGTCCTTGCCCTTGCTAAGGAAGTTGTTAAAGCAGACATAACAGAATTAGGCTAAAATTTAATTAGAGTTCTGAGCACTTTATACAAAATGACATACCCCCAAGCCTTTCGGAAAATTTCATGCTGTTTTTATAATAATGAAAATGAACCAAAAGGAATGATATGCAAAACATCTTTTCTCATACCTAATATCAATAGACTAATATTCTCCATCTATTTTAGGTATTTTTAAGATATTTAAGGTATCTAAAACTTAAAAAGATTTATTAAATACTACCAATTATTTTAAGCATGACTAGTTAGCCAACTATTGTTAAAACACATCTTGCTTAAAAAAGAAACCAAAAAAAGAGGAATACTCTCTATCCTCTAAAGCACATGTATATATACATGTCCTTATTCCCTACACTATAGCTGTAAAATACACAATACTTGAAATAAACTCCAGTAATATTATCTTACATCTAAAGATTAAAGTTGTTTTCATATGTCCTAAACAGAGACTATAAATATCTAAATTCCTCACTTTTCCATCCCAGCACACACATTCTCATTCATATTCATTCTCATTCTCTCTCTCTCTCCCCCTTTTTCTCCCCTCCCTCATGCCCACCTTCAAAAAAAAGGAAATTATATTTAGAAAAAAAATTTTTAATTCCCTGGTTTATGCTAGGACACCACCAGCCAAGAGCTCTTATTACCTTTAAGGTGCTCTGGAACCATGCCACGAGACGCTGTAGAGAAACCTCTGTTTCACTCCTAACATTGGTGAACTCCTCCCTTTTATCGCACTTCCAGTCATAAAACTTCTTAAGTATTTCTTCAGAGTTTGTCCCTTCATTGGCCTGTCCATATACTGCTTCTAAAGAGGCTGACAAATCCTGCAAAGGTATATTTGTTTATTGAAGTTTATTAATTTCACATTAGGATTCAAGCATATTAGAATCTGAGACAGAAAAGTAGTATGCTGAATCCCTATCCTTGAGAATTTTATAAATAACACTTAGAATAATTAGACAGACATGAAAGCATAAAACCACCTAGAGGCTGATTTATTTGGACTCTAATAGTAAAAGTTTATTATGTGATTAGGTTACAAAAAGAAAGCTTTATGTTCTTAGGTTTTTAGTTAAGTAGAAATTACCCTCTTTTCTCTGACTTTAAATCAGAATCACTGTTTTATCATGACATGGAAATTTCTAAGACCTAACGCTAAATAAAATTAACTACATACTAAATATACAAATAATCCCAATTAAGTAAAGACACTAAACATATATGTGTACTTAAAAGCATTTTTTAAAAGACTGAAAGAAACAAGACAGCCTACTGTCTCACTCCGGGAATCAAACTCTAGAAAGGTCACAGAGACAAGAAGAAAACTTAAGAGATCCCAGAAATTTTTATCACAAAACTCTGAGATATCCTTGTGAAGACAAAGCACTAAATGAACAGTCACTAAAAGTGGGAGAAGGCCTGTACCACTTGTGGGAAAAGAGAACTTTTTCTTCATATGCCCTTCTCTCCCCTTACATTGGACAGGAAAGCAGTAGCACAAGCAAGATGCAATGAATTTGCACAAGCACAGTATAGGAATCTAATGATGCAAAAATTGATAACAAGTACCCTTAAGCATCCTTTTTTTTTCTTTTTCCCTGAACACCTGGTAGCATTTATACCCAAGGGTGGCAGCCCATAGAAAAGAGCAGTGGATGAGGCAGAGTAACTGGGAGAACCACTGAGAAGTAACATCATCTAGAAGAGAGGCCAACAGGAAGAAGAGCCAGACTGCAACCCTAGAAGTTCTGAGAAAAAACCCCATCCTATTCCCTAAATCTACGTGAAGTCCCTGGGTTATTATCCAAGCTTTCATCCTTCCCTCGGCCCCTCTACCACACTACCCCATACCTACACGATAGCACAGAACTAAGAGAGCTTATAGTTCCCCAAGGGAATGTGAAATCTTGAGGGGAGGTACAAGGAAGGATGCAAGGTGTAACAAGTATAAACATTCTGAAAAAAATATAACAAAATAAGGCACCATACAAAAAGGAAGCAAAATCAGTGACCCAGATAACAGTAATAACTCAAAATAAGTATAATAAATATTCTCAACGAAATGAAAGAATATTGGAAACAAAGAAAAACCAAATAGTTATAAATAATAAACAACTGAAATTATATGGTATGAAAGAAATACTCTTTAAAAATAAAGAACACAGTGGATTGGCCTAAATGGCAGAAGAGATCAGCTACAGAAGCAATTAGCAAGCAAGCTAGATAGTTAAGTCAAGGATCCCCTGAAAAAGACAAAAAAAGGGATCAAAGGTGGCGGGGCGGGGAACAGAAACAAGACTAAGACATTTTTGGGGCATAGTGAAAGAGGCAGTCTGACTAAAAATTAGTAAAGAACCTTGAATGCTCAGGTGGCATGTTTAAATCTGAAAGGTAGTAGGCAGGCAATGTAAGCTCTCAAACAAGGAAGGAATATGATTATACCTGGTATTTGCTAATGACCTAGTATTTAAGAATAGAGATTAAAAGTTAAAGAGTACTTTTTAAAGAGTACTTCAGATTAAAGACTAAACTCAGACGGATTCGTTTCATTAGGAAAACGAAGGTATTTTCTATCTGGAAATATACTTTATAATAAGGTGTTAAACAGAACAAAACGGCTCAAATTATAATATAGAATATAAAGGTTACAAGCAGTCTCTTTGATTTCAGGTATTCGGATTTGTGATTATGGAGAACTGGATTTGGGAAACAGCTGTGGAAATGAAAAAAAAAATTAACCTAAACAGCAAGACAACGATGATCAATAACAAAAGAAGATAAAGCAGTAACTTAGTTATGTTAATGTATCTATAAGAAAGTAACAAAAATGAAGAGTCCCAGAAGTAGCTAGACATTATAAAGTTTTTTTCCAAAACTAAGCTAGAAATGCATATTTGGAAATCAATCACGCAGATAAGATAAAGGACACCACGGGTGTCCTTGCCCTTGCTAAGGAAGTTGTTAAAGCAGACATAACAGAATTAGGCTAAAATTTAATTAGAGTTCTGAGCACTTTATACAAAATGACATACCCCCAAGCCTTTCGGAAAATTTCATGCTGTTTTTATAATAATGAAAATGAACCAAAAGGAATGATATGCAAAACATCTTTTCTCATACCTAATATCAATAGACTAATATTCTCCATCTATTTTAGGTATTTTTAAGATATTTAAGGTATCTAAAACTTAAAAAGATTTATTAAATACTACCAATTATTTTAAGCATGACTAGTTAGCCAACTATTGTTAAAACACATCTTGCTTAAAAAAGAAACCAAAAAAAGAGGAATGCTCTCTATCCTCTAAAGCACATGTATATATACATATCCTTATTCCCTACACTATAGCTGTAAAATACACAATACTTGAAATAAACTCCAGTAATAGTATCTTACATCTAAAGATTAAAGTTGTTTTCATATGTCCTAAACAGAGACTATAAATATCTAAATTCCTCACTTTTCCATCCCAGCACACACATTCTCATTCATATTCATTCTCATTCTCTCTCTCTCTCTCTCCCCCTTTTTCTCCCCTCCCTCATGCCCACCTTCAAAAAAAAGGAAATTATATTTAGAAAAAAAATTTTTAATTCCCTGGTTTATGCTAGGACACCACCAGCCAAGAGCTCTTATTACCTTTAAGGTGCTCTGGAACCATGCCACGAGACGCTGTAGAGAAACCTCTGTTTCACTCCTAACATTGGTGAACTCCTCCCTTTTATCGCACTTCCAGTCATAAAACTTCTTAAGTATTTCTTCAGAGTTTGTCCCTTCATTGGCCTGTCCATATACTGCTTCTAAAGAGGCTGACAAATCCTGCAAAGGTATATTTGTTTATTGAAGTTTATTAATTTCACATTAGGATTCAAGCATATTAGAATCTGAGACAGAAAAGTAGTATGCTGAATCCCTATCCTTGAGAATTTTATAAATAACACTTAGAATAATTAGACAGACATGAAAGCATAAAACCACCTAGAGGCTGATTTATTTGGACTCTAATAGTAAAAGTTTATTATGTGATTAGGTTACAAAAAGAAAGCTTTATGTTCTTAGGTTTTTAGTTAAGTAGAAATTACCCTCTTTTCTCTGACTTTAAATCAGAATCACTGTTTTATCATGACATGGAAATTTCTAAGACCTAACGCTAAATAAAATTAACTACATACTAAATATACAAATAATCCCAATTAAGTAAAGACACTAAACATATATGTGTACTTAAAAGCATTTTTTAAAAGACTGAAAGAAACAAGACAGCCTACTGTCTCACTCCGGGAATCAAACTCTAGAAAGGTCACAGAGACAAGAAGAAAACTTAAGAGATCCCAGAAATTTTTATCACAAAACTCTGAGATATCCTTGTGAAGACAAAGCACTAAATGAACAGTCACTAAAAGTGGGAGAAGGCCTGTACCACTTGTGGGAAAAGAGAACTTTTTCTTCATATGCCCTTCTCTCCCCTCAGATTGGACAGGAAAGCAGTAGCACAAGCAAGATGCAATGAATTTACACAAGCACAGTATAGGAATCTAATGATGCAAAAATTGATAACAAGTACCCTTAAGCATCCTTTTTTTTTCTTTTTCCCTGAACACCTGGTAGCATTTATACCCAAGGGTGGCAGCCCATAGAAAAGAGCAGTGGATGAGGCAGAGTAACTGGGAGAACCACTGAGAAGTAACATCATCTAGAAGAGAGGCCAACAGGAAGAAGAGCCAGACTGCAACCCTAGAAGTTCTGAGAAATAACCCCATCCTATTCCCTAAATCTACGTGAAGTCCCTGGGTTATTATCCAAGCTTTCATCCTTCCCTCGGCCCCTCTACCACACTACCCCATACCTACACGATAGCACAGAACTAAGAGAGCTTATAGTTCCCCAAGGGAATGTGAAATCTTGACGGGAGGTACAAGGAAGGATGCAAGGTGTAACAAGTATAAACATTCTGAAAAAAATATAACAAAATAAGGCACCATACAAAAAGGAAGCAAAATCAGTGACCCAGATAACAGTAATAACTCAAAATAAGTATAATAAATATTCTCAACGAAATGAAAGAATATTGGAAACAAAGAAAAACCAAATAGTTATAAATAATAAACAACTGAAATTATATGGTATGAAAGAAATACTCTTTAAAAATAAAGAACACAGTGGATTGGCCTAAATGGCAGAACAGATCAGCTACAGAAGCAATTAGCAAGCAAGCTAGATAGTTAAGTCAAGGATCCCCTGAAAAAGACAAAAAAAGGGATCAAAAATAGAAAAAAAAAATGGATGGACAATTAAAATATGTAGAAGAGAGTTTAAATATCCATCTAAAGAAGTCACAGAATAAGAGGAAAAGTAAATGGGGTGAGTGGGGGTTAAGAGGGACAGTATCTTAAAAAATAATTATCAAATATTGCCTAGAGTTAAAGATATAAAACCTCAGACTAATTAACTCAGATTAAAATAAACATATTTTAGTGCAATTAAGAAGCAAAGTCAAGAGAAAATGTTAAACTTCCAGAGTGGAAAAGAAGATCACAGAAGAACAAAAATGAGACTGATATTAACAACTATGGAACCAAGAAGACAATGGATTATTGTCAAAGGTCTAGAGGAAAAACGGCCCTTGGACCTAATATTTTATGGCCAACTAAACAACTGTTTGAAGTGCTTAAATGTACATAGTTGTTTAAATTGTTTAAATAAGATATCCTGAGACTTTTAATATCTCACAAAGTAAACTACATGAAAAGCTCTTTGAAAACACTCTTAGACAAAATACTCTAAAGCACAGAGAAAACCACAAGACATCCAACAACTTATGAAATAGAATGAGAAAACTCTAAACCTTGTTATCTGAGTTACTGTATACAATATCCATAACAATCTATGACTAAGATCCTAGACAACAATTGTGCTTGGTTGGTTGGTTTGTGGGAGGGAGATACAGAAGACACACAAAAGACAAGTAAAAATGTTCTAAGAAATAAAGAGTTGAATGGTAGAAAAAGAATAAAAGAAACCATGATAAACAGAAACACAATATAATCATAGAAAATAAGTTCTAATAAAACAGTAACTATAAATATATGAATCAATTAAGTTAAGTGACTTCTTTAGACAGATTTATAGGTTGGATTCTTTTTAAAATGTCCCATTAGTGTGTTGTCTAAGAGAGACATTTAAAATAAAGAGGTGGGGAGGAAATATACAAAGCAAATATTAACCAAAAAGACAGATGGAATAGGAATTTTTAAAATAAACAAAATAAAATTTTATCCCAAAACACCTTAAAGAAAAATAAGATTGGATAGTAGTTAAAACACATGTTAAAATATGTAACAATCACAAATTCATTAACATCCAACAATACAGCACTGAAATATTCTAAATAATTTAAAAAACTAAAATATATAACAAAATATATTAACTAGTATAACAGAAATACCTCAAAACTGATAAACTGATCAGACCAAAAACCAAGCAAAGATACAGGAGATTAAAGCTTAAAACAATAGCTATATATCAGAAACTGCACACCAAGAAAACCTAGATTATTATTTTCTTTTTGAATTTATAAGAAATGATCATAAAAAAATCAACCATGTACTCTAGGCCACAAAAGTTTCAATAAATGCTGAAGAAATCAGAATCATGAAATTTAAAAAAGTTGTATTTCTTACTTACTTGACGAATATAAATAAAAATCAAACTATTTCTCAGCAAAAGAAAGTTTAAGAACATTCTCGTGACCAAGGGGAAAAGCAGAAAGGAAAACAAAGCAGGTATGACAAAAAGTCTTTTAAGGTTAAACTTTAAAAAGAGCTTTCAAAATGATCTTGTTGCAGATCCTTAATCTATGTTTACTAACAATTAATAAGAAGTAAACCTTTACAGGGTAAAATAGAAGTTACACTGTAGACAGGTAAATTCTAACTACACCATTGCCTTTTTTATATGCAAGGTTTATTTCACCATTCTAGAAGACTGATACTATTAATGCAATTTCATTTAAGAAAATGTTTCAAACCAGGGCTCCACTGGTTCCTGAACCATACATAGTATCATCAACATGACATCTTCATCCAGGCAGACAAAAAGAGACAGTGCCCAGATGTCCCCGAATATCCTTTTCTTCAACTCTCTAGCAAGCTCATTCCCTGCAGTCCAAAACAAGGATACCAGTTAATACAGTTACTACTTGCTACTAAAGTTACCTACCAACACAGTAAAAATTCAGATATATAAAAGGTAGAAGTACAAGAGAACCACTGTTTTCAAATGATATGACCACACAGAAAGCTCAAAAAATATCAATAGACAAACATGAACTAAATGAGTTCAGCAGAGCTGCCAGAGAGACATCAATATTTAAAAATCAATAGTATTCCTACACACCATCAAAAACAAACTAGAAAGTAGAGAATAAGAGTAAGACAAAAACAACCACAAGTATAAATATCTTGGAGTTAAATCAAGATGCATGAGGACCTTGAGAGAAAAATTTTAATCATTAAAGGAAATTTTTTAAAAGATCTGAATAAAGAGAAATATTACATTAATAGGTGAAATGGTAACACCATCGTGCTCATTCACTCAAAATTAAAGCCACTGCTGAGATGGCAGAATGGGGCTGAAGACAAAGTTCCACATCATCATCTAGCTGTAGTACTCTAGCCCCTGATCATGGATCTTAAAAGCTCTGTAACTCAAGGATCAGGTTCCCTCTCCCTAACTCTGACATGTTGCTTACCGGATTTTCTGCTAGAATCTAATGGAAAACAGGAACTCACACGCCTACTGCTGCTCCTATCTCCATGAGTTTTCCCAATGAATACTGCTCTAGCAAGCCTGATGTGTCTATTTTACCTTGTTTGCAGAATATATATACATATATATATACATATTAAGTATATTAACATAAAATTTTAATTCCATTAAAAAGAAGTAAGGTTTCACCAAGGAAGAAAAACTTTTGCAGCCACCATCTGAAGTGTCAAGGTAAACGCTAATTTCACCTCCCAAATGATAAACATGTATATTTAATGTACAATGTATATTTACTATCTTTAAATTCCAACCTGCAATGTTTTCAAGCGTTTATTAAGAGGTAACTCATCTACTTCCACAATAAAAACTTCTACTGCCATGCACAGCTTCTGTTGCACTTCATTTCTTTTGGCAATCAAAATATTCCCTTCATTCTGAAGGAGAAAAAAAAAAGAATCATCATTAATACATCAAGTGTTTTTTTACACACTAACCTATATAAAAATTATCTCTTAAAAACAGAAAAATTTAACATTCTCCAAACATAGTGGCAATTAAAACACCCCTCTCCTTAAATCACCAAATTGACAAAGAGCTTTCTTTCCCTTAATCAGAAATAAGACGTTTAACGATCCTGCTCTGCTAATCTTTATTTTTTCCCATTATTTCTGCAATAATGAAATTTTTGTTTTTCTTATGAAAATTATGTAAGTTCCTATTATTAACTACACACTGCCTCCTTCCAACTCCCATCCCAACCTTAATTCCTTCATCAACTTATCCTTCAAGATTCAGTTAATCTCTAACAGGATAATACCTCCAATTTGTCCAAGAGGCTACGTTTGGAAATAGATATATGATATATCCAAGAACCCTCTGCATTACCTCTCTTTTAGTACTTATGAAACTGTACTGACACTATTTATAAATCCATCCCATACCCAAGAAAACTAGAATCATGTCTTAAACAAATGTGTATCTCCACTACCTACAACTGTCTGGCACATATAGTTAAAAGCTTGAATTTTAAAATATTCTTGTTTGGTAAAGCTCAACCAGACCATTTTATAACGGTAAAGACAAAAGGAAAAAATCTCTTTCACCAAAAGTATACATAGCAAACTACATAGAACAAAAATAACAATATTAAGACCTAACTACAATAAGGGAAAAAATGGCAACTCCAAGTGGCAATTATGATTGTATATTTATCCAATAATCTACTCTTCAGTTTTTTCAAGTGAACTTCAGAGCAATGAAGCCTAAAAGCAGTCCTGAAACATCAGCTGTAGCAGGAAAATACTTAACTTTAAAACAGTTTTTTGTTTACTAGAGTATCAACTCCTAGAGCTACGTTAAGCCCTCTCCTTCTCTGTCCTGAATCACTTTTCCCATACTCAACTCACAAAAACAAAACAAAAAGAAAAAAGCAGTTCTTTTCCATCTTATTACATAAAATCATTATGAAATATTTTAATGTTGGCAGTACGGTTTAAATGGAAAGAGAATACACTTTGTAGTCAACCATATCTGGGTTCAAATTCCGTATTAACATTTAGAACTACGTAATCTTGAGAAAGTTCCTTAAATCCTGTGGGCTTCAGTTTCCTCATTTATAAGAGCAAAAATACCCATTTTAAAATTTAATATAAGTTTATAAAGCACCATAACACTGCCTGTGTTTCACAGAAATTCAAAATTTATTACTTCTGTCATTTTTTCCTTTCACAATCAGAAGTGACCAGTTAGGGTCTAAGATGTAACCCAAATGTAATCTTTCTCTCAATTAAACATTCCTGACATTTCCAAAAGCCTAGTTACCCTTGTTCACTTTTCTCATTCAGTGCCAGTTAGGTTGCCAACTGGACAACCTAGGTATGAAAAGTGAATAAGACTTTCAGAGTACAATCCTCAAAGGCAGAAAATGGGACAACTCCAAAGACAAGTACAGAGCTCATAGGTCCTATGGAAAGCTATGATTGCTGTGCCAAATATCTTTGCATGAAAAACAAGGAGTTCTGCTCAGCTCAATATAAGAGAGAAAACTGCAAGAAGAAATATACTTGGACCTACACTAATAAAGAATTCATATGAAATATTCCATTCTTCATATTCCCCTACCCACAAATAACTCTCTCAACAATGGGTGGCTTACACTGCATTTAATATTAAGGCTGTAGCATAAAACACACTGCTCAGACCAGAAGATAAGTTCCACATTCACAGGTGTGGGAGCCACCCTGGCTTACAAGTCTCATGCCCCACAAAAGCCAAAATCTCTTATAGGTATAGCTTCCAGGGTCCCTCAGCGGATATGTCCAGTTGCAAGAGTTCCACCAAGTATTTACAGTTTATAGTTCTTCCCAGTCCATATACAATGTACCAATCCAGTTTTATTTACCTAAACCATGTTGCCTAGTAACATGACTGAAATATCATTTTTACCAAATTACCACAGGAACAGAGAGGGAATTAACCAAAGGTCAGATTCTCACGCAACAGGGAAAAAGATTTTGTTAACCCTTTATCCACAATCACTATTTATCGATCATATCTTTTCTACAAGGCAATAAAAGGAATCAAATTATGAATATGAAGATACTATAAAAGTTAGATTTCATGCAAAGTATCATTACAATATCTGCATTCCTGCTTTCTTGAAAAAATAGTATCTCCTTATATTCAACAGATAAAAACCATAATAGAGAAAAATTCTAGACCCACCACATTTTGACAAGTTTTAATCTTCTCCTGAGCCAGATTGTATTCTGTCCAAATTATCTCTAATTCATTCAAAGAAGCTGGGATAGTAAAGCGCTCTTCATCCAACACTTGTATAGCATCCGAAAGGTCATTTCCAAAACGAACGCTGATGTTGACACGTCTATTAAAAAAAATTGCGAAAAGGAAAATATCAAAAAATTTGCAAGTTTGGTATGAGAAAAAGTTACACTAAAATAGTAATGGCATAAAGTTACTAATAATAACACTAGCTATGAAGAGGTATTTTCTAAAACTTTATATAAAACCATGAGAAACGGTTAATACAAATTTTTAATTAAAAAATATATATGAAAAAAATGTATATTTTTTTGAATCTTTATATAAAAGGACAACTTCAAAAGTCTGCAGAATTTAAATGATATCAAGTGGACCTTCGATTCTGGTCCATAATTACATTTGTAAATGCTTTTAAAAAATTTTTAGACTTAGCTGATAGTTTATAAAAACTACAGGCATATAATCCTTATACTTTAATTAGCAGACTACCATTTGTGGAGTTTAAAAAATAGATTTTAAAACAAAGGCAATCAGAGAGGCAGGCCAACTAGTGTAACCAACAGGGCACATCTGAATTCTTTTTTCTAGCTTCTAACTAGACTGCCTCCATTCTAGTATTTCCTCAATTATAGATTAAAATATATTGGATTGTTTTGGTCCAAAGCCTGTCTCACAGCTTTGTCAGTGTAGCCACTTAATTTTTGGTAGTGCATTAAAAGTTGATAAGGCTCTACAGGGATCAAAATAAACTATTTAGACACTTATAAACCAAATGCCATCTGACGGATTTATACTGCAGAATATACATTTCCACTAGACAAAAAACCAACATGCAGTATTCATTCAGGACAACAGTTTCTTAGTGTTTCAGAGCACATGAGCAAGTAGATTACTGGTTTAAGTTCTATGTGTAGCATAAAAAGGGAACCAGGTTGTTTGGAGAACTATTTTTTCCACATTCCAGCAAAGGGTGATAAATTATCCCTAACCAATCATAAAGCAATTCTTTATTAAAATAAAATACCCAAATAAATTCATATACAGAATCTGAGAAATGCTGAAACTCTGCACAAGACTTGCTAACCAATTTCTTTTCTTCTGACTCCACAAGGACCACTTTTCTTCTGACTCTATGAAGACCACTCTTTTCTTTCTTAAGACTATAACTAAGTAATTTAGATTACTGAAACTAGTTTAGGCCCATAAAATCAGGCAAAACAATTTAGTACTTTCTCATCAAACTGCCACTTAAAAGTTGTGATTTTTTAATTTCACGCTCATAGATGACTTTAGGACGATGTAACAACTCATAGTAACATCAGAACACTGACAAAAACACTACAAAATCTGTCCCAGTGGTAACTATTTTTAATTTCTCTCTCTAAAGTAATAAAAACACAAAGATTAAGTTTCAAAGCAAAAATGGTGGGCATATAATTTTAAACAAAGTACTAACTAATCAGCAATCATTTTGAATTATCCTTCTCAAAAATGTGCTTTTACCCACCTAATTTCTTTCAACAGTTCTACCTTAGCTGCCAAATTTTTCATTCTGGTACCTACACGAGTCTTCAGAGTGCTTTCTAAATGTTTAGTCAAATCCATGGTAGTTGCTTTCTCTTGCTGAAACAAAGAACAAGCACATCCTAATGAGACCCAAATAGAAAACCATTTATACTGTTATTTAAATGATTTTTAAGAATAATTAAAGTTTTTAAGGTTAAAAAATATTAGGCCACAGGATAACAAACAATGATTTCTCTACTAGTGAAGATCTGAAAAAGATAATCTATTCTACTCTTCTGCCTTCATACAGATTACAGACTCATACTTCATCCTAATAAGAAGCCAAATAAAATTTCACATACTTATATCTTAATACCTAGATTTTTAAAAGATAAAAAGATTCTCATAGAAACCAAATGATTATCAATGACAATTTGTTTTCTGATACAGTCTTATATCATTCTGCATTACAAAAGAAACAAAAATAACATTTCCTTGACTCACGCTAGATTAAATTCCCTGATTCTAAGTGGTATCGCAAAGATATGTCTACCATGATTGTGCAAAATAATGTACAGAGCAGTAATATGGGTAAAGACCTGATAATTTTATTCCAATCATACTACAAACCACATATTGCTGTTAAACATAGAACTTTTATTTGATATCTAAACAACAAGATGCTCTCCAGTCCTCATATTCTCTCCAATCCTTCAGTTAAAGAAAGATTGTCCATCATGGGATGAATAGATAAAGAAGTGGCAGGAAATATCTTTAAATATTATAAAAGAACACAGGATTAAAAACAATGCTTTCATCTAAAGCAGACAGAAGAACAAAATTAAGCAGAGAGAAGGAAATCAAAAAAGAAATTAATAAAGTATAAGAGACAATAAAGAAAAAAATCAACAGAGCCAAAAATTAGCTCTTTGAAACATTGAGGATTTCTGGTTTCCAGTCCAGCATGTAAGAAACCTGGAAGTTGCCACTCCACCCTAACAACAAGTAAAAAGCCAAACAAACTGAAAAATCAACTCTTCCCACGTCCATAAGGGAGATGAGGTCACAGGGCAAACCACTACTTCCAAAACTGAAGAGACGCACAGGCGAATAAAAGCAAATCACAATTTACTACAACAACAACCTCAAAGGGTGCCAGTCTGGAGTAGGGAAATCTCAACTAAAATTGTGAACAACTCTGAGAGTTAAAAACTCCAGGGAACTCACTGATCAGGATGTCCCCACATATTTGTGAGTTTTATCTCTTGGATCTCTACCAGGTTCTCACAGTAAGTATCAGAGAAAAATCCCCTCAAGCTTCCAGCAAGAGGAGAAGAAAAGGAACCATTCTGAAATATGCCAAAGCATTCTGTTCTTCACAAGATTTGCCCTCAGAGAAAACTACTTAAATAGAGCCTAACCTGCTGGGGTTTTATCACAGCCTAACCAACCCAGGGGAGGGGAAATACCCAACTCCAGCCCACTCTAGCCATCCTGTCCTACCTACAGGGGTTCCGGGGGAATGAGAAGCATGTGTGAAGTTCACAGTCCAGAGACACAGGGTATAAACATTTCTCCTCCCCTCATACCTTACCATCACACTACTGAAAGCCTAATTATTACAGCAGTTCTTTTTACTCAGTACACCGTGCCCAGCTCTCAAGAAAAAAATACAAGACACATTAAAGACAAAAAACACAGCTGAAAGACAATGCAAGCATCAGAATCAGACTCAGATATGGCAGGGATCTTGGAATTATCAGATCAGGAATTTAAAACATGATATGATTACTATGCTAAGGGCTCTAATGAATAAAGTATACAGCCTGCAAGAACATATGTAATGTAAGCAAAGAGATGGACATTCTCAGATAGAAACAAAAAGAAATCCTAGAGATCGAAAACACTATAGCAGAAATGAACAATATTTTTGATGCGCTTATCAACAGACTGAACATGGCTGAGGAAGGAATCTCTATAATGCAGGATACGTGAATCATTTGTCCACTAAAAGACATGTACAAGAATAGCCACAGTGGCTTTATTCATAATGGCCAAAAACAACCTAAATGTCCATCAACAGGAGAAGGGGTATACTGCGGTCTACTGACACAATAGAATATTACTCGGCAACAAAATGAACAAACATAGATAAATCTTAGAGATTATGCTAAGTGAGTGAAGCCAGACACAATAGAATATGTATCAAGGGACTCCATTTATATAAAGTATAAGGCCAGGAAAACTAAACTATAATGACATAAATCAGAACAGTGGTTGCCTTGGGTGGGAGGAAAAGAGGAAAGGCTGGAAAGAGGCACCAAGGACCTTTGTGGGGTTGAAGGAAACATTCTGTATCTTCAGTCAATAAAGCAGATGACCTGTAATCCACTTATTCTTTTCAAGGAAGGGGACATGGGAACACCCCCAGAGAAAAGAACAGAGGCAGGTGACAAGTTTAATCTCCTTGCCAATTATACCTCAAGAGAAAATAGACTATTTTCTAAGAGGCTATATCTTTGAAATACTCTTAGTATGATGTCCCTGGCTAAAGAATTGGTCATAGTGGATAGGACACGAGATTTATTGATTTATGAGGCAGACCTCCCTGGAGAATGTCACATATGAATTTAAGGGCTAGAGACTGAGTTCAATTACCACTGGTCAATGATTTAATCAATCAGGGCTATGTAATGAAACCTTGATTTAAAAAAAAAAAAAACACTCAGAAAGATGAGGTTTGGAGGAACTTCCAGATTGGTGAACAAATCCATGTTCTGGGAGAATGGCAAGAAAGAGACCACCTCCACCTCCACCATAACTTCCCTTGTGCATCTCTTCCTTTTATTTGGCTGTTGAGTTATATCTCTAATAATAAAACTGTACTTATAAGTATATCACTTTCCTAAGTTCTGTGAGTTGTTTCAGCTAATTGCTGAACTAGGGAAATGGAGTGTTGGTGAGGGGATGTCTTAGGAACAGTCAAATTTAGAGTCCGCCAGGCAGAAGTGTGGGAAGCCTGGGGACGGATTTGTGGCTGGTGTCTGAAGTGGGGCAAGTCTTGTGGGACTGAGTCCTTAACCTGTGGCATCTGAGTTAACTCCTGGTATTTAGTGTCAAAAACGAATTGTACGACATCTAGTTGGTATCGGAGAATTAGTGTAGAAATAATGCATTTGGTGTCAGAAAAAAACTACACATTTGAAAACCAAATGGTATCCTTGGGGTGAGGGGTGAAGAAAACTGCCTTGAATCTAAGCAAACCTTGAAACTTACCCACCATAAAAGGAAATGCACACATGAAGATAAAGGAGCATGTTAAGCAACACAAGGATGCAAATTAAACAACTTTTATCAACCATTAAGCAATGTTTGGGCTTAAATAAAATCCTGATTGGAAGAAACCAACAATGAAAGGACATTCATGGAACAATTTGAGAAATCTGAACACTGACTAGATATTAAATGATAATAAGGAATTATTATTAATTTTTAAGTATATTAGTTATATCTTTTTTGAAGTTCTTTTCTATGAGATACATTCTAAAACATATGTAGTAAAATAGTTTTTAAGCATTTTATTTTATTTCATTATTAGTTTCGAGTATACAGTACAGTGGTTAGATATTTATGTAGTTTATGAAAGGATCCCCAGTAAAATATTATCCCAGTAAAATATTATGAATGAGATTTTTTTTAAATAACTTAGGAGATTTAGATTTAAAAAAAAAGATCGCTCATGTGTTTAATACTTGTGAAAACTGGGTGATGGGTATATAAGGATTAATTACTCAATTTTCTCTCCCTCTGGAATGTTTGAAATTTTCCATAGGTAAAAATTTTGAAAACAAAAGAGGTAATGTAAATGATAAATTATTAATCTTTTAAACATCCAATGAAATCCAAAGATGATTTGTTTGGAGTATAAGAAAAAATTTTATCTATAAACAAAGTAAGAAGGAGAGAATGACAGTTGGGAGTGGAAGGGAAGAAAAGGAAAAGTGACAGAAAATTAAGTAAGAGTAGATGAATATACAATTTCTCAGTTGGTCATTCTTTACCTTAAGCCATTGAACATATTATACCTGCAGTTCCTGGGCTGTCTGTTCTACTTTGGATTCCAATGCCTTACAATTTTCAAGAAGAATCTCCTTCTCTGTTTTAAGTTTTTCATTTTCTTCAATCAGTTTCTGGTCCTGCTTAATTTTTGCCAGGCTGACATTAGACGGTAAATTAAAGTCACCAACAGACAAACTTTCCCTATTAAAAACAAATTCATTCATTTTAAAAACCAAACTGTGCAAGGCTGACAGAGATCAAATATCTAAACTAAATTATCTGAGGCTTTTTATACCACAATGTATCTTAAAGTTAATTCTGGAAACTAATCTAAAACCTTTACCTAGTTGAACATTAAAAAACATTTTAATGCAGACTAGATTTTATAACTGAAGTCATCCTTCAGAAACAATGTCTCCACCTCTCAAAGAAAACATATTTCAACTTCCTCATAGCAATATCAACTTCAGCAAAAACAGTAAAAGCATTCTATCTAGGTATCTTCCAATCCCTCCTCTCCATCATCCCCCATTCCATTTGACAGTTTAGTTCCTAGAGCACTGATAAGATGCCAATAAACAGCTACATCGCCTAACACATGGCATCATGGCTTGGATCATGATATGGAAGTATATGAATGGAAGTATATCAAATCTGGCCTTCTGCTTCAAGTTTGTAATTCAAAATTATCTAAAAAGTGAACTTCTGTTCTAATAATCAAATTCCAATACAAGTTTTCACGGGAAGAACAAAGAGCCTCCCTTTTATTAAAAGGAGAATAGCCTTTCCTTTTAAAAATCTACCCCTAAATCTGAATTATTCAGACAGTGCTAGAATTTCAAATAAGCTTTGAAGTTTTTCCTTTGGCTTAACTTTTTACAAGTATTAAACACGTGAGCGATCGTTTTTTCAAAAAAAAGAGAACAGCCTTTCCTTTTAATAAAAGGACACTCATCAAAATATTCTTAAGCCAAAGGAAAAATTTCAAAGCTTATTTGAAATTCTAGCACTGTCTGAATAATTCAGATTTAGGAGTAGATTTTTATTGTTGATAAATGTATTCAAGAGTTGTCATGAAGAGTTGGTATACAAACTTTAAACAATTCAGGAATGATTTTTCTTTCAAAATAGCTTTTAATGAAAACATGCTAAAGAAGAGAATAATATATGTGTGAGAAAAATAGAAAAAAAATCAGTATTATTCCTCAAAGTCACTGACATAGCTAAGGACTCCCAAAACATAAGCCTTGACTTCTACTATAACAAGGGCTTCCACCATGAATTTAAAATTAGGCAAGACTAAAAATCCCACTACATTCTTACTTTGGAAATGTCACATGATTTCCAGCATCATTTTCATTCTTCAAGTCCAGAGTCAGCCTCCCACTTAAGCGCCCCTTTGGCCTGCTGAAGGCTGACTGGTTTGATCTATGCCCCCACAAGGGAATGGGGCCTTTGAGGTTCCTGAGGACAAGCGGACCAGGATCTGATTTTTTTTCCTCACAGATGTTAGTGCTGGAAGTGAGTTTGCATTTTTCTGCAAAGCCTTTCTTAGCCACCTCTTCCCCTATATCCACAGTGCCATACTCAGCCTGAGCAATAACTGTTCCATCTTGATAAGTTGCTTTAATTCTCATTTTTATTTCCTTTTCAAAAATCAAGCTCCCCAAAAAGGTTCTACCCTAAGAGAAAAAAATAAAAGAACATAAACCAGCTATACCAACATATTTTCTTCATTTATTTTATTTCTACCCAGTTTTTCCAAGAATCATATATCTTTGTTCTCAAATCTCTACGGAAATGGTATTATCTAGTTTTTGGCTGTATGCAAATACACTTCTGCATGTGTATGACTATATTTCAATCACACACTTCGTGAAATCTTCCTTTCCAGAAGGAGAGCTAACACCTGTATTGGCACCCATAATAATCTTTAAAATCCGTACCAATTAAATGCCCTATTTTTTTTAACCTAGCAGACTGTGTTGACCACTTTGGCCCCAAATAAATATAATGGTATCTTGAGGAGCTAAAACACATAAAAATGAATTCCAGTATCTAGAAAAGATGCTAAAATTGAAAAAAAAAAATTGTTAAACAGAATCAGATACTCTGGTTTTACATACAGAGTGGGAGCAAAAAACAGAAACTCAAAGCACAAAATATCAATAATTTTTTAAAAATCAACAAATTGAAATTATAGATTATGAGACATTAGAAATTCCTAAATTCAAAACCCTCTTGAATAGAATTTTGTATAAGGCAGTAAGTAACGCTTGTACTATGAGAAGCTATAAGAGTAATTAGGTAGTAGATAACTTATTTGTTGATTATCCATCCTGTACACTAAGCACAGATATACCCAAAACATATTTGAGATTGGAAGATATTTTAAGATTTAATTTTAACAAGGACTTGCTTACAGCTCCAGAATATTGAAATTCCTAAAAATCACTTTGATACACTCTAACCATAAAGACAGAACCAAGAACTTGGAATACAATCTGAGTTTTCCTAAGTTCTAACTAACAAAAAGAATGACAGCATATGATACATGGGTATTTTAATATTATACTTTATCATAAATATATATCATTTTTAAAATATCAAATATTTAATTTTTATAGTGAGAAATGTATTATATTCCCCATTAAATCTTGTGTGCTTAAGACATATATGTGTATTTTTTAAACATATTTAGGTATTTAAAAGGTATAAAATTTACCTTTCAAATAAATCTGGCCATTGGTTTAAAACATAAAGTTTTCAATCATTAAAAAAAGATGTCACTTTTTTAAGATGTTTTCCAAATTAGTAAGCTTTATTCAGAAACAAGAAAGCATTACTTGCTTTCTACTTTAGTCTATCTAATCTTGTCTAAATGTATTTAAAAAACAGGCAAAAGGCATTTGAACTTAAACCCAAATTCCAATATCTAGCTCTCATTCCCTGATTCTATGTAAAATTTTCAAACTAAGAAAAGAACTTAAGATATAATTTAACCTTCATTTTATCTTCAGCAATTTGTAACCATGATTCTGAGTATCCATTTCAACTGTGCTATAGCATGGATGTGAAAGGATTGGTTTAAAAATGTGCTGAAGGTAGTTCAATACCCAGGATATCCTTTAAAATCTCTCTTTTTTTTTTTTTCACCTGAATCCCTACTATTCATTCGTTCATTCATTCAAATGCCAGATAAATTGGATGCACATCTAACACCTAACAGGCATGAGCAGGAAGATTAGGCACAGAAAAATAAATACTTGTCTCTACCAAGACGGTCTTGCCTCTACCAAGCTTACTATCTGTGGGGAGGAAAAAATTTCAACTCTATATGACTTATACACTGAGTGACTAAAACAGCTGAAGGGGAATGGATGGTGAGTATTAGCAAATACTTTATATAGGAAATTACATTTGAGCCTTGAGCTAAGAATTAATGACTAACCATGAGCTTTCTAAGAGACATTGGAGAATAATTTTTTTTCCAGAAAACATTCATTTTGCTGCTTATAATTAGTTCAACTTCAATCAATAGTCTTTTTATTGAATGAAAGCATGCAAATACAAATAGTACCACCTATTAATAATTTATAAAGCACTCAGAATATACTCAGTAACCGAAGTTTACTCCGTCAGTTCCAAAACTAACTTTTAAAAATGACTTTTTTGGCTTGATTCATGTGTTTCAATCAACAAAAATTTCATATAATCTTACTATGAGAATAGCAACAGACTTGAGTTCTAACCCTAGCTCAGCCCTAATTACCTTTATGAGTTTAAATATGTCATTTACTTGTTCTAGATCCCCCTTTATTTGTAAAACAAGTAGGTAAGAGCAGATGAATTCTAAAGTCTGTAAATTTAAGATTCTAGGGTTCTAAGCATACAAGAAATTCAAAACAAGCCTCTACCTGGGTCAAAACATTTATATTAAAGAAAAAAGTTAAAAATCTTTAAATTTTAAACTAAAAATTTAGAGCGTAATTTTAACAATATATATGCTTTCCTCTACAATTACAAAAGTCTGAGTTCTAATTACAAAAATGTTTCTTATAAATAACTATAGTGCAGACAAAATTAGATGGAACAACGTACAAGATTCTAAAAAAAGGGGAGGGAATAGAAGATTTCCAAAATTTACTGTTCCTTGTAGTACTGATTAAATCATTTTTCACATAAGTCACTTGAGCTGCTAAATAAAACAATACAAATCTCATAACTTTGCAACGCGATATCCCCTCAAAAGTAGTAACACCCATCAAAAGAACGTCATTATTGCACAGTAGATATAAAGGTAGAATTCCTGTAAGACTACCTCTGATATTATTAGATATCTTCCAGAATTAGGTTACTAAACCAAAACTTAATGGAAATGAATACCAACTAGAAACAAGATTAGCAGAATACCACTGCCAATTACATCAAACAGTATGAGCCTCTACCAAAATGATAAAACCTGATTAATCTACAACTCCACTAATTTCAAATTTGTGATATTTATGGCCAGGGCTAGGTTAAAGATCACTTTTACTTAATACTTTCTCAAAAGAAAATAGGATAATTATATTCATCATTCTCTCCATTATATAAGACTATCCTTCTACACTTTCACATCAAAAGAAACCATTTACATTTATTTTATATATATATATATCTCACTTATATCCAGTCAAGATGTTTTCCTCACAAAAGATAAGCACAAATATAATATTATCACTGCTTTTGAATTATTCTATAATTCATATTTTCGCTAATTTATACAGGCATTTATACTAAAGAAAATTAGTGGAATTTAACTATACATATTTTGTTTGAAGTGCATAGTTTTACTCCCATTAACAAAAAATATTTAAAATGTGTGACTTGCCTGATCAAACTGTGTAACTTCTTGGCCAGAAGGAATCTGTAGTCCCCAAAGTCTATACTTTTTGGCAACACTAGAAAATTGAAGATCTGAAGGAATCTCAACTATATCGGATCGACTTAGGATTTCGGTATTTCCATAGTCAATGTATCTTACCAGACACTGGGGGAAAAAAATGAAACAAATACTAACATGGAACTTAGATTAAATATCTCCAAAGAAACCACCAACTTGATGCTTTCTATTAATTACCTATAAATCAAGATGGCATTTTACCTCAAATTTACAAGAGCTCCAGCAAAAGCCTCAAAATAAGGATAGTTTAACTAATACCAAACAGTATTACTTCCAAAAGTGCCATTCCTCATTTCAGCTTTTTTTGTAACAATTGATATTTCAGTAAACATAAATCTAGGAAGCTTACAGCCCTCTCCTATCACAAATGTTAAAATCAATCAACATTCTTAAATACAAGTTGGAAACAACAAAGTCTGCAAAGGAAGGCAAAGTTATCAAACTTCCTTTGATGATATTAAACATATTTCAGCTATTAGACCTTGGAAATGAATCAAGTTCATCCTTACCTCCAGCTCGACTTAAAAAGTGAAAAATAGTTTATCATAAAGTCAAAGACACTTTGCCCCTTAAGTTAAAAAGATAAAGCCAAATCAAAAGCAAATGCAAAATATCATCTCCAGCTGTCAAACTGTGAATTGTGGGGAAAATGTTCATTAGAAAGTTGTATTTCAAAGATAAACTGTTACCTATGACAGTAATAAATCATGAGATTTTTTTAAGTTATTGGAGCATTATTCAAATTGTTTCATCTTATCCTCTTATTACACCAAGAAAAATATCTATAAAATATCTAAAAAATATTTTAAATCCAGGAAAGTCACCGTAGAAAAAGACAGTAAAGGAAAGCCTACAGAGATGCTTTTACAGTCTGTAATGTGCAATTGCCACCAAACTATTCAAAATCTCATCTCCACGAATCCCATTAAAAATCTCTCACGAATTCAAAAATAAAATAGCTAAACACAAAGAATTCATCGCATTTAACCAAGGCATGAGAAAGCTGCAAGCCAATCTTTATTAACAATATGCACACAAATTAAAAGATAAACACAACTTTGGAATAAATAAAATGTTCTTTTCCTATTCAAACTTAACAAACCTTTAAAATTACTCAGTAAGAATCCAACATAATTATTAATAACTAAGGTACAAAGAACCAACTGGTCACCAATAATAACCCACAAATTATGTAATCTAGTCTTGAAAATCTGGGGTGATTATATGAAAACTTAATTTCAGAAGAATATTCCTGAATCTGACTTGAATTTTTTTAAGCAATTCATTTCTTTTGCATTCACTAGGAGAAAAAAATGTATGTTTTAATCAATTTACAAGTTCATTGAACTAGGTCCTATTATAACTGTGAATAAGCATTGAAGGGTAAGCAGCAAGTATTAGAAGCAGAATAAATATTTCTCAATGCAAAAAAAACTGAGCACTGTTCCTGCCTTTTCATCACTGATGATTTTCAGTACTCTGCATCTGTACCAACATTTATCTTCAGAAAATAATCCACCATAAATCTAGAAAGAGAAAAAGAAAGTAAAATTATTTGACATTTTAATGATTCAAAGCATACTAAGTAGCTCAGAGTAATGGTTTGCATTTATTAAGCACTTACTATATGTCGACAAGCACTTTACATATTACTTATTTTATTCTCACAACACCACCACTTTGTTTTTACCATTATATTCCCAAAGTAATAAGCTACTAAGCAGCAGAACTAGGATTCCAACTAAGGCAATCTGACTTTAGAGTCCATTATGCTATTCTGCCTCTCCAAAAAAAGGGGAGTAGGGGGAAGAAAGAAATAAAAAAACAGAAAACACAAAAAGAAGGCATAAATTAGTGTTTTAATAGTCTCTGAAGATATATGCACCCATGTTCACTGCAGTATTTACAATACCCAAGACATGGAAACAAACTAGATGTCCAACGATACATGAATGGATAAAGAAGATCTTGCCATTTGCAACAACACAGATGAACCTAAAGTATATTATGGTAAGTGAAGTAAGTCAGATAAAGACAAATACCATATTATTTCACTTATGTGTGAAATCTTAAAAAATAAAACAAAATAGAAACAGACTCATAAATATAGAGAACAAACTGATGGTTGTAGGGAGTGGGGAATAGGTAAAAAGGATAAAGGGGATTAAGTACAAACTTCCAGGTATAAAATTAATAAATCATGGGGATGTAATGTACAGCGTAGGGAATACAGTCAATAATATCGTAAGCGCTTTGTACAGTGTCAGATGGTTACTATACTTATCGTGGTGATCACTTTGTAAGTTATATAAATGTTGCATCGCTATGTTGTACACCTGAAACTAATACTGCATGTCAACTACACTTTAGTAAAAAAAGGCACAAGCATCAAAGACTTGAAATCATGCCATTTTAATGAATGAAGACATAAGTGGTATGATTAATTGTTCTTAAAACATAAACATGCCACGTACATGCCACTTAAGTCTAATTCACAACCATGGTGGAATTCACATGTCCTACTAGCCAAAAAAGTTTTATACTTTTTAGTTTATATATAAGGACTTCTGGGCTAGTAAGTGGATAAAATTAAATTAGATAATATCCTTAATACTGAACTTTATTTTAAAATTATAATTTAATTTAATTATGTTTAATAAGAGAACAAAGAGAAAAATTTACATACTTTAAGTCAATTCCTCAATCTCAGCACTAATGACATTTGAGACAGGATAATTCTTTGCAGGGGTGGAGATTGGTTGCCCTGTCCACTGCAGGCTGTTTAATGGCATCCCCCTGGCCTCTACCCACAAGATACCAGTAGTGCCCCCTCCAGTTGCGACAACCAAAAAAGGTTTCCGGACATTGCTAAATGTCTCTTGGGAGTAGAGAGGGCGGGATACAAAATCACCCCATATTGATAACCACATTAAATCATTCGTTTTCGATGAGGGAAATAGTATTCCCAAGGGAGTGAAAACTGGTTCCTGGGGGGTGGAGGAGCATCTTAGATATAATAGCTTGTAGCCCTCCAAAGTTCAACCCTACCTGACAACATCCACAGACATACAGTATATTTGTACTGTTAAAATATCTTAGTGGGAAAGACATTAGGGAAAAAATGCCTTAGAAGTACATAATAAAAAAATTTGAAGAACACTGCTTTAAGTGACAGTGTAAAATTAATTTTAAGTTTATCACTCTGAACTAGGAAAAATTCACAGATTTTAAAGCATAAAGGAATACATACTATGAAACGTAAAAATCTTCAACTCCCCAAAGCAACAAAGTAAAAATCAATTTAGACACACAAATGAGTATCTAACAAAGCAAATGCTATAAAGGATAGGTGTGTTCCATTAGCACTTGACTCTGGTTGCTCCGGCTAACATTCAACAACTGTAGGCAAGAGAGGACACAAATGGCATGGTACCCTCTTACTTCATTTTTCCACAAGCAAACAGATTTAATAGTAAAAACAGGACTGCTAATCTACAATTCCACTGAATTTTAAACTCTGCAAAAGGTCACCTTACCTTCAGTTAAGACTTTATACTAATATACCAGTAAAATGAACCACCGAACATTAGGCAAGTGACAGAAATGGGGTACCATTGCAACCCAGTCTCAGTAGGAACAGGGCTAGAATTCTGTTATGTGAATAATCACGACCATCATGAATACAAGTCTATCCCAAATATAGATTTGTCTCTAGGACACAGTGCCATTGCGCCTTGTCTCAATTTTCTCCTTTCATGACTCCACTATTCATAGTCCATGACCTGCCTACATGGTGAGAGGGAGAAAACCACTCAATCACAAAAGAAAATTTACAAAGGATAATCTATTCAAGGTTAATCAGAGGTGACTGAGTAATCATTTATAATGAAAAGTCTATTACTGAAACTACTTTGAATTTTTTGCAAAGCAAGTAATTTATTTTGCATTTAATAAAGGAAAAGTGGGTATGTCTTAATTTTTAACATGATTAAAGAAATAAACTACAAGGATGTTAAAAAAAAACCTAAAAACTTTAAGAATTGCATTAACTTATCCATCCTGATGCTCAACTCCAAGCTACATTGCTCCCTTCCTTCTAAATTTCTTTTTATATTTCATATATGCCACTGGAGTTTTAATTATTTTAAAATAAAACTAAAAGAGGCACATTATTAAAACAAAGTCAAAGTATATCAAAAAAGGTAGAGAATAGGACTTCCTTCTCAACGTTCTTCAACATGTGCCTCCTAAAACTAATTTTACATTTACACTAATTTTAGGTATACACTAGGATATATGTTTATGCCTTTTTATTTAAACAAATGGGCTCATTCCACATATACTATTTTGCACCGAATTCCATATCAAAACACAACGATCTACCTCCTTCATTTAAATAACCAGGACGTGGAGCTGGGTACAGCAAGCAAGGCACCCAGTGCACAAAATTTAAAGAGTCATTCACTCTGAAGTACCAACACTGACTTGCAGAAGTGCCTTCTTAAATTTCATGTTTACTTTACCCTGGTATCAGCACCCAAAATGATTACTTAGTATTCTAAAATAAGGATCTACCACAATTCATTAATTATTCCAATATAGGGTAACAGTTAAGAAAGTGGGCTCTGTGAGCTTGAATACTTGATCCACCATTAACTAGCTGGTGACTTTAATAAAGATATCTTAGCTGTGCCTCAATTTCCAAAAAGAGTATAAAATATCTGCCTCTAAGGTTGCTGTAAAAATTAAATGAGTTAGTATATTATGAGTTAGCCTCACATAGAGTAAGACTCAATAAATACTAGCTATCATTATTACCACTACTGTAACATATTAACATATTGCCTATTATAAATAATGATGCAATGAATATCTTTGTGTACTTATAAAAATGTCCAAACAGTAAATTCTTGGCAGAAAAATTAATACATCTAAGATTACAGGCATGTATTATTTTGAAAGAGATGGTTAACACTCATATATAGTCACCTGATTTAAAACAAAGATTCCAATACAATTCAATAAAGAAAGGATAAGTTTCAATAAATGGTATGGGCATAATTAGATATCCGTATGGAAAAAATTAAATTTGACCTCTACTTAACACCATAACCAAAAATTTACTAGAGGTAAACCACAGCCCTAAATGCAAAAAGTAAAAGTTTCTAGTTGGGAAAAAAACTCAGGAGAATATATCATGACCTTGGGGTAAGTAATGACGTCTTAAATAAAAAACAAAAAACACATGCAAAAAAAATTAACTTCAAATAATATGAAGAAAATGAGCAGAGAAGCCAAAGACTAGAAGACATTAACAATACATATAAGAAAAAGGACTCGTATCCAGAATATATAAAGAATACACACAGTACTTCCTAAAAATCAATCAAGAAAAACCACCTTAAAAATGAAAGATTCAAATAGGCACTTCACAAAAGAAGATTTCCTAACGGCTAATAAAACTATGAAGACATGCTTATGTTTAGTATTCATCAGGAAACTAAAATTAAATTTAGCCACCAGAATGGCTAAAATTAAAAAGACTGAAAATGAAAAGGATTGGCGAGGACATGGGGAAACTGGAACTCTCATATGTTGCTGGTAAAAATGCAAACTGGTCTGACACTTTTTGCCAAACTGTTTGGCCATTATCTACTAAAGAAAAACATGCCTACTCTATGACTTAGCAATTTTATTCCTAGGTATATACTCAAATGAAAGCTTTTATAAAATCCAGCAGAAGGCTTTTATAAAAATTTCATAGCGGGATTTCCGGTCAAGATGGCAGAGTAGGTAAATGCTGTGCTTTTCTCCTCTCACAACCACATCAAAATTACAACTGAACTACAGAACAACCATCATTGAAAATCGCCTGAAATCTAGCTGAACAGAAGCTCTACAACCAAGGACAAGCAAAAGAAGTCACTTGGAGACTGGTAGGAGGAGCAGAGACACATAACAGGCTGGTCGCACATATCTTTGTGTGGCAGTTAAAAATCAGAAGGGATAAATAGAAAAAAAGTAAAAGTAAAATTGGGAAGGATATCTCAGCTGCAGAGGTCCCCCTCCCCATGAAAAGCAAGGGGTCCCAGCCCCACACCAGGCTACCTAGCCCAGGGTTCCAGTGCTGAGAAGTCCCTAGAAAATCTGCGGAGATGGTGGATGAGTGAAAGAGAGGGCTTGCGATAGTCCCAGGTGTTCCTCTTAAAGGGACAGTGCACGAACTTACTTGCTGACCGACTCACTCCCTGCACTCCAGTGCTGCAGTGCTGGGGCAGCAGCTTGAAAGGCACCAGGGAAATACAGGGAGTAAGTGAATTGTTTGGCTTCAGGGCAATGGCTGGATCCAGGAGCAGCTTTCTCCCAGACAGAAGTGCTGGTAGAGGCCACTGTTCCTTTGTTGGGCCCCAGCCACCACCCCCACCCAGCGTGCAGATGCAGGTGGCTACCATCAAACTGAGTCCCATTACACTGGCTAACACTGGTTGCCCTGCCCTAGTGATTCCCTGAGATCCTGCCCCACACAACTTTCCCCAGCCACTTCCAGTGGCTTTTCCAACAAACGGCCTATCTTGGCTCATGCTGCGAACTTTCCTAAAGTCTCTCAAAGGTTCACAAAATCCAAACAAGCAACGTCTGGCCTCGGCATGCCCTGTTCCTCTTGCTGAGCATCGCAAGCCCAGCACTAGCAGTGGCCACCCTGTTTGCAGCCTGGACTCTCAAGTCACCTCTAAGCCTAACAAGGGTGGCAGCCATCTATAGATTCCTTGGTGGCTCATGCCAGGTGGCCCCATGCTCATGCCAGGCAAGGTAAAGGCTACAGCTGAACTTGGCCTTCTTAACTGGCCTGTAGCAGGGGCCCTCCAAGGATGCCCCAGGCCCGGCATACTGGCTGGCCAGCTTGAGACTGGGCAAGAGCACCACCAGGGACTTCATCCGAGAACGACACACCCAAAAGGCAGACGAGGCAGGCATCAGAGCCCTGCTAAAGCAAATCTCACTCCATAGGGTCAAATCCTGCACAACAGCTCCTCCACTGTAGTCACAGCCAGTCATCACAATCAATCAAACCAAGAGTCAATCCCTCCCACTGACATGCAAACAGCAACCGAGGCTAAACTACAACAAGAGGATACACAGAACCCATACAAGGGACATACCTGGAGCACTCGGCTCAGATGACCAGAGAAGACTGTGCCACTGGGATCCACAGCACACCTACTACATAAGGCCACTCTACTAAGACTGGGAGATACAGTAGCTCTATCAAATACATAGAAACACAAGTAGGCAGCCAAAATGGGAAAACAAAGAAACCTGTCTCAAATGAAAGAACAAAACAAAGCTCCAAAAAAGGGACTAAACAAAATCAAGACAAGTAATCTATCAGATGCAGAGTTCAAAACACTGATTATAAGGATACTCAGTGATTTCAGTGAGAACTTTAACAAAGAGATAGAAAACATAAAAGTGGAGCTAGTAAACATAAAAAAGAACCAGTCAAAAGTGAAGAGTACAACTGAAATGAAGAATACCTTAGGAAAAATTAAAGAGTAGATTAGATGAAGTGGAGGATCAAATCAGCGATTTAGAAGGTAGCAGAAAACACCCAATCAGAACAGCAAAAAGAAAAAAAGAATCCAAAAAAATGAGGAGAGTTTAAGGGGCCTCTGGGACAACATCAAGCGTACCAACATTCACATCATAGGGGTACCAGGAGAGGAGAGAGAGTAAAGAATTGAAAACCTATTTCAGGAAATAATGACTGAAAACTTCCCTAACCTAGCAAAAAAAAATAGACATACAGAAGCATAGAGCTCCAAACAAGATGAACCAAAGAGGCCCACACCAAGACATATCATAATTACAAATGCCAAAGGTAAAAGACAAAGAGAGAATCTTAAAAGCAGCCAGAGAAAAGCAATTAGTCACGTACAAGGGAGCTCCCATAACATTATCAGTTGATTTCTCAACAGAAACTTTGCAGAGATTGGCATGAAATATTCAAAATGATGAAACGCAAGGACCTACAACCAAGATTATTTACCCAGCAAAGCATCATTTAGAATCAAAGGACAAATAGCTTCCCAGACAAGAAAATTCTAAAAGAGATCATCAACACCAAACCAGTATTATAAGAAATGTCAGAGAGACTTCTTTAAGAAAAAAAAGATCAAAAATATGAATAATAAAATGTCAATAACTACATATCTAACAGTAATTAAATGTAAATGGATTAAATGTTCTGATCAAAAGATAGGGTAGCTGAATGGATAAGAAAACAAGATTCTTGCATATGCTGCCTACAAAAGACTCATTTTAGATCAAAAGACACACACAGACAAAATAAAGGGATGAAAATATCTCGTGAAAATGGAAACAAAAAAAAATTGGAATAGAAATACTTACCCAACAAAATAAACTTTAAAACAAAGGCTATAACAAGACAAAGAAAGACCTAGTAATCCCACTTCTGGGTTTTTATCTGAAGAAATCCAAAAAAATACGTAGAAGGGACATGTGAATCCATATGTTCATTCAGGATTATTTACAATACTTAAAATATGGAGGCAACCTGGGTGTACATCAATGGATGAATGGATAAAGAAGAGATGGTACATATACACAATGGAATATTACTAAGCCATAAAAAAGAATGAAATTTTGCCATCTGCAACAATATGGATGCACCTAGAGGGTATTGTGCTGAGTGGAGTTAAGTCAGACAGAATGACAAATGCCATATGATTTTAACATCTAACATGTAACATTTAAAAAACAATATAAACAAAACAGAAAGAAACTCGTAGATATAGAGAATATACTGGTGGCTGCCAGATGGGGGAGGGGGTTGGAAGGATGGGTTAAAAAGGGGAAGCGATTAAGAACAACAAATTGGTAATTACAAAATAGTTGTGGGGATGTAAAGTGTAGCATAAAGAATATAATCAATAGTATTGTACTATGTATGGTGTCAGATGGTTTATCAGAGTGATCACTTAATAAGTGATATAAATGTCTAATCACTATGTTGTACACCTGAAAATAATATAATATTGTATACCAACTGTAACTGAAAAAAATTTTAATTTTTAAAAAATTTCATAGCAGTTTCATTCACAGTAGCCAAAAACTACAAACAATCCAAATCCCCACCAAAGGAAACAAACAAATTGTGGTGTTATTTATATATAATGAAAAACTGCATAGCTTGTAAAAGAACTACCAATATGTCCAATAATTTGGACGAATCTCAGAAATTATGCTGAACAAAAGAAGCCAGATATATACATAATGGTATAGATTACAGGATTTAAGGACAGGCAAATGAATCTATAGTGACATAAGGCAGAATGGTGATTAACTTTAGGGAGACTACTGACCAAGAACTGACTAAGAAGAGGCCTGAGGGAATTTTCTGGGGTGATGGAACTACACCTTGATCCGGGTGATTATACAGATGCATACATATGTAAAAACTCATCAAACTGTATACTCAAGACATATACACTTAACTGTATGTAAGTTAATACCTTAGCTAAAATCATCAAATTTTACTCCATAAAAATCTCTCTTACAGATTTTTTTGTGAATCAGTGTCAGAGGCAAGTATTCTGTTTTGTTCACTCAATGCTTAACACAGTGCCTGCTACATAGCAGACAGGCCACTAATTATTTTTGAAATAATAAATTTATGATGACTATAGTTTATAAATTCTAAAATTTCGTCTCTTCCTTTCAAATATATCAAAAATTTCAAAAACTGCAAAATTTAAAATACAGGAAAGATAACAGGAGAGATGCAATCATTTTATCCAAGATCACAGCTCACCTTCTTTGGATCAAGATTCCCAAAAACAGAATTGGCATGTGGACAAACTTCAGACAGTGAGCAACCAATCTTCATAATATCCTTATTTCTACTGATACTCTAGAAGGAAAAACAGATATAAGATTCAGTAAAATATTATTTAATAGTGTTACACAATTAAAGGTTCTACTAAGCATAATACTTAAAAGACTTGGAAACACAGAAATTAAATTCTTACGTATTTTCTCATAATTCGAATGAGTTATTTAGAAAAGGTTATAGAAAATTTTTTCTTCTCAATAAGTTCAAATTACTTTGAAGTTTAATCAAGATGCCAAACATTAAGTCATATGAAGAGGTATTTTTAAACAACTGTCTCTGGATTTTGCTTTAGACCAAATTCTAACTGCTCAACATGGAAAGCATATCTTGGTCAAATGACATCGGTCTTCTCACATATTTGTTGTTGTGTAAAGGAAACACATAAAAACAATTTCAAAATGTATATATTCCTCTGTACACAAATAATCTAGTTAGTAAATTCATTTCTCACAGGGGCATTGGTTAATAATTTGAAACTACTTTAGGTGTACACTAGGACAAAAAAATATATTGTAGATAATGAGAGCAGGTAGAAATAAACTACAAATAGGGAAGACTCGTGAACTTGCATTAGATTAGAATTAGAAGGTATCAGTATGAAC
>NW_011888850.1:1441385-1453558 GCF_000151845.1 Pteropus vampyrus | reverse complement strand
ATAACTACATATAAGTAAAAACTCATAAGACTGGCAGCTGACTTCTCAAAAGAAACTATGCAGAAGGGCTTGGCAAAAAATATTTGACAGGATGAAGACCCAGGATCTACAACTAAGAATAATTTATCCAGCAAAGCTATCATTTAGAGTTGAAGGACAGATAAAAAGCTTCCTAGACAAAAATAAGCTAAAGGAATTTATCACCACCAAGCCAGTATTACAGGAAATGTTGGAGGAACTTCTTTAAGAAAAATCATGTACCAAAAAACAGGAATAAAGAATGGTAACAACTACATTCCTATCAATAAATACTTTAAATGGAAAAAAATTAAGTGCTCTAACCAAAAGACAGGGTGGCTGAAAGGAGAAGAAAACAAGACCCCTACATGTGAAAAGGAAGGGGATGGAAAAAGATATTGCTTTGATGGATCTAGAAGGTATTTAAGTCAGACAGAGAAAAACACTACATGATTTCACTTATACGCAGAATCTAAGGACTAAAAAGAACAAACGAATCAAAAACAGACTCACAAATATAGTGGACGATTTGGTGTTGGACAGGGGAGGGAGGTTTAGGGGACTGGGAGAATGAGGTGAAGGGTTAAAGAAGTACAAATTAGTAGCTCTGGATGGTCACGGGGATGGGGAGCATGGCATAGGGAATGCAGTTAGTATTAATACGTTGACTAGGTGGAGGGTCGAGGGAGGGAGGGAGGGTGTAATTGGGGGGAATCGTTTTATGAATCATTATGTAGATGTCTAACCAATGTACTGTATACTTGAAACTAAATTTAAAAAATAATAATAAAAAAAGATGATCCTGGAACATCCAGTGGTGCCAGAGAGAAATGCTCAAAAAAAAAAAAAAAAAAAAATGGGGACATGCAGACAATCTCTTAATGGCCAAAGCTCCAACAATTTAAATAAAATAATGATAGTATTGAATTATATCACATAGACTGTATACCCACAAGTCCATATTAATATAAATAATTGAAGAAACAAATAAATGGTGAAGAAGAGACAACTCTTCCTTACAGAAGAATCCCAATTATAAGTGTAGAAGGAATGAGAATAGAAAATAATCATTAAGCAAGCACTGTTTTAATAATAAAATTTGTGAGTGAAAAGTTGAGAAGAAACAAGATTAGTCTCAACGTATCTCCCTCTAAAACATTTATTAAATACAAAAGGAAGAACAGTAAATTTACATTGAAGAAAGCCATCAGTTACCACTTTAACCAAGTGGATCAAGGTTAACTTCATCAATAATGAGATATAACATTATGATTCCCCAATATGATACGCTGAATAGGACACAACATCTCTTCTCTATTACTGCTAATCGATTTATGAGAAACCACTGAACAAATCCAAACTGAAGGATGCTCTATAAAAGAACTGACCAGTACTCATCAAAAATGTCAAAGTCATGAAAGACAAGGATAAAAGAAAATAAAGGAACTACCAAAGGTTAGAGAGACTAAGGGTACATAACAACTAAATACAATGTGGGATCCTGCACTGGCTTTTGGAACGGAAAAAAAGACAATGAAAAAAAAACAGGTTAAATGTGAAAAAGTGCTGTAGTTAATAGTTAATGGCACTGTACCAATATTAATTTCCTGGCTTTCATAATTATACTATGGTTACGTAAAATATTAGCATTGAGAAGCTGGATAACAGATATAAAGAAAGCTTTTATACTAATTTTACAACTTTCCTGTAAGTCTAAAGTTATTTCAAAATAAACGGTTAAATAAATGTTCTTTAAAAATATATCAACAAAATATTCAGTAAAGCTAGAAAGAACATGATTCTCTCTGATGATTGAAAAACTCTGAAAAAGCCGTTCCGAGTACACTGTGATATCAGTATCATGGTACAGTAAAAAAAGAACGGAATTTAAACTGACCCATAGACACATTAGAAGCAGCCTTTGCGAAGAGATTCATGAAATTATCTCTGTAAGTAAAGTTCAGATACACCAAAATATTCTACATCATTAGATTTTGTACCTATGGATTAAAAAGATAAAAGCTCTTTCTTTCGAATTAAGATGGAAGTCAAATACTTAAGATTCTTTCAGCTGCCACTCATCTAACCGGACCTACCAAAAATTCTGAAGTGTTTTTATATGAGTAGCTTATCTGGCGGAAATCCATAGTGACAGAAAAACGGTATATGAGCAGATCTCCATCTTGACCTGCCTCCAAAAACTTCTAAATCTCTAATCTTCATCTACATCCCATCCCAACCCCAAATTTTACAAATTTCTTCTTGAAATAAGCATGCAGTTAATACGGATGCCATTAGCATTTTTAACTCAATCTTTTCATCCACTTAAGACACATTTCTCAATTTTTTTAAGTGTCTTTAAATTTCTACGGGGGCCTTAACTTCCTGGCTGAAATCAGAGGTTGGCAAATTACTGGCCTCTCACTCACACCTGTATTGGTAAATAAAGTTTTAATGAATCACAGCTACCCCTACCTGTTTACACATTGTCTATGGCTGCCTTTGGACTACAATGGCAGAGTTGATAGACTTGAACGGTTGTGACACACTCTATATATTTTAAGGTTTATACAGCCCTCAAATCTTAAAATATTTCCTATATAATCTTTTACAGAAAACATTTGCTGACACCAGATTTCAAAAACTTAATATGAAAAAAGGAAAATAATATTTCTTGTTACATTTGTGCTAGTTTCATTTTGAAATGACATTTTGAGTATTCTGAGTTAAATAAAATATATTTATTAAAATTAATTTCATGTTTCTTTTTACTTATGTTTGCTAAATTTTAAATTACTTTGTGGTTCATATATTTCTACTAGACAATGCTAGTCTAGAAAATCTTATTTAAGCTAATTAATGTTGTCCTATATAATGAGCTTAACATATAATTTATCATCCAACCTGGAACACTGTTCAGAGTAACACCAGTGTTATTAATAGAGACAAAGGGCATAGAACCGGAACACGTGGGCCACCTTCAGAAAATATATGCACGAGCAGAGACATAAATGTGCCACAAGCTTTCTATGACTATCATCCTTCTACAGTATATTTTCAATAGATTTAAGCACTCTGTGTTAATCATATTCTTCTACAACTTTTCTTCTCATAAATTCTATTTCCCACATCGCCAATACACTCCGCTACCACAAATAGGAGTCCTCATACAACAGGAAATATAGAAAAATGTCATACCCTTCCGTCCCATATCATGTGTAGTTCATAAAATTAAAAATCAGTGAGTACCTGTGTTCATTAGAGGAACTTAATTTCTTAAATTTTGGAACATAAGCACTTTGGTGCCTTGCTTTGTATTTAAAACTGAATAAGTTATCTGACTTGAAGCCAGCCAACAGAAACTTAGTAATATTTCATGACTGCTTCCAATTTTATGATATTGTATCTCAAATTCAAAATTAAATCCTTAGAAAAAGAGATTTTAAAGCGTACTATCTTTCAATAAACCTTATAAAAGACCCCTAGATGGAGCTGTAACTTCACAAATGCAACAGTTTCTCAGCATCTTTAGTAATTTACTGCAGCCTAAATTGTTCGTGTTAAATTAAGTGCAATTCTGAAACCACAATTATATTCTTGCTGTTTTTTTTTAATTTAACTCCAGTGTTATGCGCATATTACTCATAACTCAGTTATTAAGCTCCAGCTGTAGCCACTTGTCTTCTACAATGCCTTGTCTTAAATAACATTCCATAAAAATCAGGAATTAAGAATGACAGCGATATATATATATCCTAGTGTTTTTAATTTTTGTTTTGTGTAGGAGGACCTGCGTTAATGGACCAAGGGGTGGGAGATGAAATAAATGAGGCTACTATTTACCTGGGCCCAAAATGTTACTGCATCTTCCACATGACTTCCAACCACGTCTTCAACTAAAACCAAATCACAATGCAAAGAAAATTAGAAATTAATCAAGATCTAGCTCTTAAAACCAAAAATAATTTTTAGTGTCAATACCTTTATTGTAATGTATATCTTCATCCATCTGGACAATTCCTGAAAAACTAAATTCAATACCTTGAATTAGGGTCTTATAATCTGTCCATTAATAGTGAATAAAAACTAAAACACATAACGTTCAAATTCCTACAAGTATATTTTGTTCTAAATGTTATGAAAATTGAAATTCTTATTAAATATTACCTCAAAAATATTTTCAATAATCCTTTTGAGAATACTGTATTTTGCGATTTCATCACATAGATCTTTGAAATTTTCTCTTTAGCCGATTTTACAAACTTACACTAAAGTGGATAATTCATGCACATCCTGATCAGCTACATAAATCGATACTTCAGAGTAATGTGCATATTCTTTTAAAATAAGTGAGGCCCTCCCAAAGCAATAGAACTTCCACAGTTTAAACAAAAAGAAACACTACAAATACATATAGAACAAATGCTTCAGACTGGTAATCAATTTTATTTAAAAGACACAGTGGTTCCTGCTTTTGAAGATACCCTGCAATCAAAGACTGCAAAATGAATCAAATCTTGCCCATTACTTCAAAAATAATTTTCATTACATATTATATTCCAAAATAAATATCTTCTAGTTTATAATTTTATCTTTAATACACAAGAATATTGCACTTAACATGCATAAATGTTACTTCTTTGAACTGAAAATATTTATTTTTTTAAGAGCTTTAAAAGTTAACTAAAAACAGCACTACATCAAAGTTTAAAATGCTTTTTGAAATAGGAAAAAAGTTAACTCTGGGCAGGGAAAAAAACGGTTATAAAAATGTTTTAAACTTTATTATTCTAATTCTTATTACGGCTTGAAAATTTTTTTTTCACATACACTAAGCAGCATCAAAACATCTTCAAAACAAGTAGTCTACCTCCAATATTAGACAAAAAGTAATTTTTAAATTAGGCAAAAAGTTGTAAAACCAAGTAGGAATCTGTTTAAGGAGACTCTTTCTCTGGAAGACATTCGATTAAATTTAGTGAAAATGAAAAGGTTTACTTTGGAAATCCCACCACACACTCTAAGAAGCTATTTCCAGAATAGTTTCTAAATCGTATTTTAAAGGGCTTCAAAAAGACTTGCCCGCAACGATTACGAAGAAACTAACGCTGCACCCCCTTTCTGCAAACCTGGATTACCAAATGGTACTTCCAAATCTCCAATGCACGGCGATTGAAATAAGTGAGTCCAGGTCGCTCCGTGACAACTATTTCGGGAGATTTTGAAGTTTAAATGGCAAAGAATTTGCGGGAAGAGAAAATTCCACCCCACAAAGGGCCTGCGTGTCCCCGTCTTCTTCGAGAACCCTCAGGCCCGAATTGTCCACACGTCGGTTTCACTTGCTGGCAAAGCCGGGGTGCCCCTAACCCTCAGAAGCAGGCGGGCGCTGGAAATGCGAAAGCAGGCCAGGAAATGGGCCTCGCCCCACCCTTAGAGACATAAATGCCAACCAGGGGTAAAACTACGGTCCCGGGAGCGGCCACCATCGAACACACCAAAAGGACTTCTACTGACCTCATGCTTTCCACCGCAGAAGCCCTAGAAAAGTGCCCCGGGCCCCACATGCTGGGCGCTCAGCCCGGCGCCCACCCCAGCAGCTCACCGTCATCCAGCCGTCGCGCACGTGCGGACTTACCGCGCATGCCTCGGCCGCGGGGACTCCACACGGCGCTTGCGTGCTCGGCTCAGCGCCATCATCCGGGTGAGGCGGGAGCCGCCGCCTGCTCACGTGGCGGCCGAGGCCCGCGGCCTGCGGCCTGCGGCGGGGCGCACCGGGCGGGGCCGCGCACGCCGAGAGCCGTGTGCAGAGGCTGCGCACGGGGAGTTAGGCCCCGCACCCCACCGCCCCCGCACCTGCCGCCGGGTTCTTTTCTCGAGGCTTCGAAGAATGGCAGAGAGTAGGGGCGTGGATTTTGTGGTCTTTCCTAATTTGTTCGCGCTGTTTTAAGTTGTAGAACAGACAGACAAATTAGAAGAATCCCAACATTCTTTTCACAAGATGGAAAGAGGAAAATGACTTTGGTAAATGAAAATTGTGATTTTCAGATTAGTAGCTTTACAAGCGTTTTTCTAAGCCCAGCCTTAGCATTGATCTCTCCCCCTCGTGTGGCACCATTTTTCACATTAAGACGGGTTGAGAATAAATACAGTTTAGGTATTCAGTTATGTGCAGATTAATACAATTTGTGGCAAACCCTGCGCAACAGTTAAAATTATCTCCATTAATTTAACACCTTGATTGAGGTATAATTAATAAACTGCAGGTATTAAATATGCAGTTTGATTAGAGCAAACACTGTTGAAATCATCCTCACCATCCAGATAACAATCATTTCCTTTACCCCTCCCTCCAAAAAGTTTCCTTATACCCCTTTATAATACTTGGCTCCCCAACCTACCACAAGTGACAGATTCTGCTTTCTGACACCATACATTAGCTTGGCGTTTTCTAGAATTTGGTGTTAATGAAATCATATAGTATGTACATTTTGCCTGGTTTCTTTCACTCAGCTTAATTATTTTTGAGATTCATCTATTTTGTCTTATGTATCAATAATTTGTCGTTCTTCATTGTATAACAATTTATCTGCCTTTTGGTGGACATTTGAATCGTTTCCAGTTTAGGGTTGTTTCAAATAAAACTGCTGTGAACAATCAGGTGTAAGCCTTTGTATAGGCATATGCTTTCTTTTCTTGTTAATACCTAGGAATAGAATGGTTACCTCATATAGTTGTTTAACTTTTTAAGAAACTGCTAGACTGTTTTACAAAGTAGTTTTACTATCTTATTTTCCCACTAGAAGTGTTTAATACGAGTTCTAGTTGCTCTATATCCTATCATTTTATATGGCCAGTGTTTTTAACTTTAGACATTTATGTATAGTGGTATCTTTTTGTCTTTTTAATTGCATTTCTCCATTGACAAAATATTGAGCATCTTTTTGCATTTATTTTCTATCCATATAGCTTTAGGAGAAGACTATGTTCAAATCTTCAATGGAATTTTTTTCAAATTTTCAGTGGAGTTTCTGAGTTTATATACTGTGGGTACATCTCCAGATTTGCAAATATTTTCTCCCAGTTTCTGGCATGTCTTTTTCATTCTCTAAAAAGGGTATTTCAAAGAGTTCTTGATTTTGATGAAGTCAAATTTATCATTTTTTTATGGCTCTTGCTTTTGTGTTATAGCTAAGAGGTCTCTAGCTAACCCAGACCACAAAAGGTTTCTTCCATATTTTCTTCTAGAAGTTTTACATGTTTAGACTTTACATTTAGATTTAAAATTCTTTTTGAGTTGACTTTTGTATAAGATGGGAAGCATGAATCAGTTTATTTTTACATATGAATATTCATGTTGCGCTTTTATCAAGCCTTATATTCCACGCCCTGATCCAACACCCTCACGATCTACCCCCAGACATATTTTCTGCTAATACATTTTAACCAGAACCTACGATTCATTCAGATTGTAACCTATCTGCCTGTAGGAAGTACTGAATTTCCCACAGGGTATGCTGAGACCTGAGCCAAGTCATCAGTTTGAAGTCAATGAGAGTTCGCAGAGGTGCCATCTTACAATGCAAGTGTCTCACAGGTGCAGGCTGCGCTCCTCTAGCAAAATGGAGAAGGCTGCTTCTGCCAGCTGAAGGGTTCAAGAAAACCTGAGGGTTCAAGATCAGGCTCACCAACACAGATGTCCCCAACCCACAATTCAGAGTTCCAACCTTATCCTGTCGGCATGCTGACTTTGTTGGAGGAGGTGATCCAGGCTGTGCACTTTCCTTTACAGGCTTGCCACTTTACTATTAGATTTGGGCCGACTGTCAGTGCAGATTGCCTGCATCTACAGGAAATGAGGCTTTTTCAAAAGGGTGATGTTGAGGCATTCTGGCTTTCAGAGCATGCCTTGACTTAAGGAGCTAACATGAACCTATGTCATTTTTTTTTCAAGACTTCTAAAGAAGTTAACAATAGCTAACCAAAACCTCCATCTTTATCATTTCCATTAGTCCTATTCCACTGTAATGCAACAGCTACTGTATAACCTAATGCCTCACCTTCCACCCACACTTCACCCAAATCCACTACAGTAACTGATGCATCTACATGCCAGGAATTATCACTACCCCACTTAACACCAGCTATGGGGTCTTTATTGTCATCTGTCCAATGAATTATCTAGTCATGGAATCCCATCCTGAAGGTTTGCTTTCCAAGTATGTTCCTGGTACCCATCCTAACCTGGGTTTAGCCCCAACCCAAAAGCAAAGCCTAAGACAAATGTTTACATACAGGTAATTTGAGAAGTGATCCTAGGCAAACTGTTCACACAGACCCAGAGAAAATCCCCAAGACTGAAAATCCATCTCCATAAATGGCAGGTAGGGAAAGACTGAAGAAAAGAAACAGGCCACTGCAGTCTGGCAGTTAACAGTTTATTAAGGGAAACTTACACGTGAGGCACATCTCGGGCAGCTGCAAAGTGGATATCGTCTGTGCTGCTTGGCAGACACCAAAGAATTATATAGAACAGGGCAGGTTGGATGGGGGTACTGGTACGTGATCAGTCCTAGATGCGAGAAAATGCCTTATGTGCTTGCCTGGGTTAGGACAAAAGCCTGTTCTAGGAACCAGCATAACGTGAGACACAGGAGAAGTACTGGTTTATGTCAGAAGGAAAATATCAATTTTGAACAGACAGTCTATGAGAGGGCTTAGGAGAAGCAATCTCTTTTGGCTCAGGCCCAGCTTGTGGGTCCAGGAGCAGTCACATCATGGAACAGGCTCTCTTCCACAGAACCAAAGAGAGGGATCAGGGAGTAGAAAAAGAGGAAGCTAAATAAGGCTGTATTATAGAGTTGGCCACTATTATGGGTGACTAGTGCTCAATTCCACAAGATTTTCTGAGGAAGCTTATGAAAGGCATCTCAGAATTGTCTTCCCAGCAGACAGAAAAGGGAGTATCTATCTATGGGCTTCCACCTCCCATTAGTCAAGGGTGGTCTCAAAGTCATTAACTCCCCCATATCTTTTATACACGTATGATGCAGAGGGGTTCTGGGGATACCCCAAACCATGGTGTCAGAGGATCTCTGAAGAAGAAAATCATGACGGTCCCAAGACAAATGTCATCAAATGGCTTCCACGGGAAGCTGTCAGAAGGCTCCTTGGAGGTGTTTCACAGCAGTAAGAGGAGTAAGAGATGGGTTCAAAAAGATCTGAAGTGGCACACAAGGGGTGTCAATACAGTTATACAGAGCTCATAGTTAACAAAACAACTTAAAAATCAGTAGATACTGCTACAAAATGATTAGATAATTTTGAAATAGTTTTGGTTAAAAACAAAAATCAATATTACAAAGTTTAAAAAATAAAAAATTAAGGATTTAACGTACTATTTTGAATGAACCAGTGGCCCTTAAATATTTGTTCAAAAATGTCGATAACTTCTGTAATTTTTTTAAATAGCTTGAAAAAATTAAATTATGATAGACTGAAATTTACTGTACTTTCAAGTTTTGACTAATATGAAAATAACCTCATTTGTTAGGAGAGAAAAAAGTATGTACAAAGTAGTAAATCATGAATTTTGACAAAATATAAGGCATTTTCACTTATTTAAGTAAATTAAGGAAACATCCAAAAAGACATTTTTACACACTAAAAGTAAATAATTTGTGAGAAAATAAACTATATTATTATATTTAAATAAACACAGAAAAGATATATTTAGATGATGGTTTTAATTTCCCAAATAGTCTTCATGAAGGTTTTGAACTTGATGGCAACGGTGCTTTTCCTTTATGCTTAGCAGCCTTTTCCATTTTTATCTGTAAATTTAAAATATTGATATAATTCATAAAATATCCTAAAGGAAAAAAGGTAGCACATACTTCATTTGAATTCATGTTTTATTCATCACAGCCATTTCACAATTACTTAGCAGTTATTAAACTGTTAAATACTAAAGCCAAAATCTGATAAAGGGACTAATTACATTTTTAAAGAGTGTGGTTTGATTTCAACTTTACATATCATTTTAATAAAAATAACAATGAATATTACTTTGGAAAAAATGAATAAATTAAGTTTAATTACCACTAAAATTTTTTTAAGCTGAAATACCTAACCCTTACATCCAGCCTAAGCACATTCCCTATAGGGTTACAGAATACACCTAATCCGGCTGGATTATCTCTGGAACATGGACTGCTTTAAGGATAATTCTGGTTTCTACATTTCCATGGGTGCCTACCTTCCTGAAGGTTGTCCTTCTCCATTGTAACTGAAGCAAAGAAGTAGCTTGCATAAATAACCTAAACAGCATCAATCTGATATTTTAGAAACATATAAAGCCCTTCCATGGGAAAAAAGATCCCAGAGAACATAAAACCCACCTGTCTCATACTACCACTCACACACATACCAATTCCCAGTGACGGCACCACTGACTCACCCTTGCAAGAGAAGGGCAGAGGAAACATGGGGCATGGCAGGGGGAGGCAGGGCATCTTATCTTCTAAGGTGACAGGAATAACATCAAGAAACCAGAAGGCATGTGGTAAAACCACTCTCCCTGATCTCATCAAATTGCAAATAACATCCCAATCATAAAATCAGATGAATCTTACCTGTCTCTTCCCCATTTTTCCCTCTCTCTGTTCTTTGAGACTGTTGGGAACCTTATTCAGAAATCATACACTTTTTTTTTGCTCTCCCATTCATATCACTCTTGCACACTGTATCAGTAAACAGGTCACCTGAAGGACCCCCAAGGAACACCTTATTCTAAGGCAAATATTATAGGCTTTGGAGTCAGAAAGAAGTATTTGAATCCTACCTCTATCATTTATTATTTGAAGCAAGTTATTTAACCAACAGTTTTCTCATTTGTAAAAAAGGTCACAGTAATAGGTACTTCTCAGGGTTCTTCTAAAGATGTAAATAAGATCATATATATAAAGATCAAGGTATTTAATAAGCACTCAACAAATGCTAGCCTCCTTTCTCCTCCCATTGAGGGCCAAGTGTTAGATTTATAGTAACATCAAAAAAAGCAAAGATACTAAATAAACAAAAGTCAGGAAAGTGTTTGCTCACTTGAAATACAGGTATACCTCGTTTTATTGTGCTTCTGTTTATTGCACTTTACAGATCCTGCATTTTTCACAAATTGAAGGCAAGACCCTCCACCAGCAAAAAGATTACTACTCACTTTATTCCATTATTCGCTTTATTGTGGTGGTCTGGAATCAAGCCCACAATGTCTCCCAGGTATGTCTGAACATACCATTGCTTTGTAAAGCGGCTCTGAACCCAGCAGATTCAGTTTCTTAATCAGCTCTTTTTCCTCAATGGTGTATGTCTCGTTTTTTTTGGAGTAAAAGAAGAGTAGTAACAATGGTGTGTGGTACATGTCAGCTCAGAAGAAGTTGTGTAGGTTTGAACTTCTTAGTGTTTGTACTGCATTAATCATACAGGGAGAGTTTATAAGCTGTATCTCATAAATCCATAAATCACACAAACCAGAGAGTTATCAACTACATCTCATAAATCCATAAATTCTAGGTCTATTTATAATAAGCAGTCTGTGTAGGCCAGGTACATCCTCTAAAGCATTCACAGATAAGAACTCCCATTATCTTCCCACAAGCGAATACCACTGGCATGTTTTCAAGGCAGTCATCAGCATCCGGGCTTCTGAAGGAGAGAAGAAAGGCACTCTAGAACCCTGTCCCTCATAAGCCTGTGAGGAAAAACTAAAACTCAGCCATGACTGTTTGTGTTTCAAGAACAGACTGATATGATTAAAAGTCTACCCTTGATGCTACTGCAAAAATAGCCTTTTCTTTTCTTTTCTTTTCTCACTCAAAGCATTCCATCTCCCTCCCTGAGATCCTACCACCACTTTCCCTTAGACCAAAGCTTCCCAAAAACTTTCTGCATTATCCAATAAGGTAAGCACTAGCCACATGTGGCTATAGAGTCCTTGAAATGTGACTGAGGAAATGAATTTTAAATTTTAATTTATTTAAATTTAGACTTATAGAGCCACATACAATGAATGGCTATAGCACAGATATAGAACATTTTAATCACTGCAATAAGTTCTGTTTTCTAGCTCTGCCTCATACCATATGAGGACTCTTCCCTCC
>NW_011888850.1:1427810-1440575 GCF_000151845.1 Pteropus vampyrus | reverse complement strand
CACAGACTTACCCTTTCCTGGTATCGTCTTTCAAAGAAAGCCATATCGTCCTCATCAGGTTTCTTGAAGGAAGAAACTTGACTACTTGTACCTACTAATAAGAAAAAAAATTCTAAGTGATATATTTCTATAATTATAAAATCTGAAATTAAAAAAAAATAACTTTCCTTCTACCTGGTGATAATTTTTTATTTTCAAACCAGAAATGGTCTAAATGAAGAATTGATCCTACTACCTAATTCTTTTTTAGAATACAGAGCATCATAAGACAAAAGTAATTTTCATCAGCAGACATTCTCCAAGTATTCAGCTGGTTCATATGAAATAACACCATATAGCTATCTCATATAAGAGCACACTTAGCTTTGTTCAACTACATTTTACATTTTATAACTAAACTAGCAAGTCACATAACACTGTAACAATGAACAGAAGTAATTGTAGAGGCGCTATGGTCTGAATGTTTGTGTTCCCCCCCAAAAAATTCATATGTGATGATGTTAGGAGGTGGGACCTTTGGGTGGTGCTTAGGTCCTAAGGGTGGAGCCCTCATGAATGGGATTAGTGTTCTTATAAAAGAGATCCCCCAGAGCTCCGTAGTCCCTCGATGTGCACAGAGCTTCCACCATGTAAGGACACAACAAGCGGGCACCAGCTATGAATCAGGAAGACCTTCACCAGAACACAAGCTCGCTGGCACCTCGATCTCAGATTTCTCCTCCTCCAGCACTGTAAGAAATAAATTTCTGTTGTCTATAAGCCAAAATACCAGCCTATGGTATTGTGTCCTAGCCACCCAAATGGACTAAGACAGTTTGTGAAGGCAACCGTGATTATACTACCTGCTTTGAAGTTTTCAAAACAAATAATTTTAACCATTTTCCATGGTATTCGCTTGTTAAAACTATAATCAAGCATTAGTTTTTGTGCTGAAAGAAATTTTAAATTGCTTCAAAAGGAAAATCGGGGGGTTTTTTTGTTGTTGGTACACCAAGAGCCTAGTTTCATGGAAAAGTTCACCCTTGTTTCAGGTAAATGTCTTGGTTGGGTCCCTTCATATCCAAAATAGAGTATCGACCTGAACACCTGTTCTAGTTTTTAAAGCACATGAATTCACTCTCAACCAGCAACACAAAAATCACATAACTCCAAACAATTATCACAGAGTATAACCACACTCTAACAAAAGCCTTGCTGAGAAAAATTGATTAGAATATGTGCTATCTATTCATTTGTCTGAAAACTCTAGGTCTTTCCCTGGATCATGCTGGACTGTCTGAGCTAAGCCTCGTGTAGAATCACCTTCACTGAGTTGCATTTTAATGGTATGTTACCATTTATCTGGTAAAATGATATATTACCACTTTTATCAAAGAGACTATTAGAAATGAGCAACCATACACTGCATTTGCTAAAAAAAAAAAAAGTTTCTAAGGACCTTAGGCCACTGCATCACTGAGGGTCACTATACAGACATCTTTAAAATCCAGCGTTGGTGTAACTTCCATTAGCACTGAGGAACTCATGTTTCCTCCTTTCTAATGATAACACATATTTAACTGATTCACACCTTCCTTTGTGCCTTGGCTGCCACTACATTCAGTCAAAACTGAAGCTTAATGCAGCAATTACATCAACCTTGAAAGTTGACACGATTGTGTCCTTTTTCTTGGTTTTGGTCTTCTATCTCTATTTTATCATTACTTCATTGTGTGTTATTTTGTAAGCAGCAGACTTAAAATCTCTTGTGGAGAAAGTCAGGGTGCATGAAAAGGTTGTATGAAAACTAATAAATCAAAGAAAATTCTCATTTGAAAATATTTTTAAACGTGAAATACCTAGTAAATCATACAAATTCCTTCTTCAATGTTTTTGTTCTTGCTTTCAGTAAAGGAAATAGAACACCAGTGCTTAGAAAATGAATCCTATTCATTTTTAATATAAAATTTATAATGATAAAACCTTGCTAACCTATAATCATCACTGGATTACATCCTGGTTGGGAGACCCCGAAGGATCAAAGTAATTAGTCCACTAAAGGGCTCTCTTATTCAGACATCGAAGCAATAATGTATACCAGAATAAGGTTTTAAAACTTCAAATTACTGTATTACCAGTTTCCTCATAGTTCTCAGGTTTAGCAATTTTTTCCCAATAAAAAATAAGGTTTCTTGCTTTTTCTCAGCTCCTGGCCAATACAAAAATAAAATGATAATCAAATGGTGATAATAATGGAGAAAAAGAGAGAGGTCTAGAAAATTAATCTATATTCTTATTTTCTACATCCAAAATATTTCTCAATCTAATTTCATTACCATCTGTTAGTGTTTCTGGAGAAGATGATGCTTGAAATGCTTTTAGAAACGGGTGGTCCGTGCCTGTAACTGGAGAGTCTAAAAATTCAGCTGAAGGTGCACCTGATAACAAAATACATGAAGAATGAAAATTAAATCTCTATTCTTTAAGATACAAAGTTATTTCAAATGTGAAATAAATTAGAACCTCAGCAGAATCATTAGAAAAATCCTTCCTGTAAAAAGGAAAGTTTCATTTCGTTTTTAACTGCCATATAAAGTAAAGGCAAAAGGGTAAAAATATTTTTGTATTTCTCAGAAACCTTTTTCACAGAAAAAAATATTATGCACAAATGTTAATTTCAGCAAAGAAGTACAGAACCTTAACATAGTTACAAAACACTATCAAAATCAAGACATTTGTGATAAAGAACCTCTAGCTGAAGAGGGAAGAATAAATATATTTTTACTCTATTCCTCACTGAGAAACCATCTGAAAACAAAGTTTAAGAAATAAAGAAAACTTTAATGAAATGAGGAACATCTGCAACCCTAAACCACAACCTACAAAGACCAACTGCTAAATACAATGACTTTGGGACCAAAAGGAAGGAAGCAGCAGAGAAAATTTAAAAGTGCTGTATCTTCTTCACAAACCACACCTCCCCCACATCCTATCTCCATCCCGTGGGTAGAAGAAAATAAACTTTTAGTCCTATTCGGTTTCAAAAGCTAGTCCTTTCTTATAAATGTAAACAACGTAGGGCAATTGCTCAGTCCTTCAGATTCCCGCCCCTCCCCTTCCCCAGCTCCTCTTCTCATGTGGTTTGTGCAACTATGAGACAGGGGCTCAGGTCTGCTCAGGTCCACTCAGGTCCGAGTGCTGTCCTCTGGTTGCTGCGTGCACTCCAGATGTCAAATGCTCAAGGCTGGCCTAAGTTGTAATTTAGTCTTTCAGTTTGGTAGGGCCTGGTAGCTTCACACTTGCTCTTGACAGAAGTACCCTCGAGGCCTGCCGTTTCCTCCGCTGAATCCCCCCAGAGCATAGGGGACCCACCCCTAGCACTGTTCTGGTGTCACTGTTGCCTCTTGCTATGACAGATGCCACTGCCTCACAGTTCATTAAGAGTTGGAAATTATGTATGGGCTCCTGGAAATGTCAAGAAGCAGTCTTCTCTGTCCAGGGTTCCGCATAGCTAACAGAGCAGACATCCCTCTACCCCAGGTTCCCCTACATCTAAAATTTAGACAAAATATCTTATGTTTCCTCTCCTCACTTTACCATGCTTCACCCCACCGTCCCACAGGGGCCAGAAGGGGCACGTTTTCTTCCTTTACATTATAAAGATGCTTAAGTGATAAAATACTAGAAGTCACAAAAAAGGCAAAGATGCCGGCTACTACCACTATTACTCATCACTGCTCTGAAAAAGTACCAACCATTTTGATTAGTCAAGAGTAAGAAAAGTCACATATTGGTAAAGAAACGGTAAAAATATCATTATTTGCAAAATCAACCAAATATTTATTTAAAACTTTAAGTATAGTAATAATGACTGGTAACAAAAGCAACATAAAACATTTTCTATTTTATATACAAACAATAATCAGCTAGAAAATATAAAGGAAGAGAAAAAACCCAGGTATGTAAGCTATTTAAAAAAGATAAAATACTCATAAGTAAAATTAAGAAAAATTGTGTGGGACTTTTATGAAGATAACTTCGGAATTCCACTTAGCTAGACAGAAGACAAATGAAGGCTCAATATTTTAAAATATCAATTCTTCCTATATTAATCTGTACTTTACAATGCTTTTATAATAATAGAGTGTGTTTCAAAAAATGATGCCAAAGTTCTGAAAAAATTAAAAGCTAAGAATTGGTCAGGAAAATTCTGAAGTAATACAATGAAGTTATAAATATTAATTTATTATAGAGCTGTGGTAATGAAAACAATATGGCAGCTGCACAGAAAATAACAACATTGAGGCAAACTAACAAGCAGAGAACAATTTCTGGGTTGAACCAAAGGAACCCTACCACTTACTAGCTAAATCACACAGAACAAAATGTTTCACTTCTCTGTGCAGAGGTTCCTCATCTGTGAAACAGGATTAATAGCAGCATCTAACTCAAGAGTGGTTGTGAGGATTAAATGAGGTAACAGATATAAAGAGGTTGGAACAACTCTTGGCAGTACAAAGCTGAAATCATCATCAGCAACATCGTTATCATTCATTTTTTGCCACTGGTAATTGAGTTTTCTGCAACTGTTGCATGTGCCTAATAGAATCATGCATCCATGAAAACTGAAAATGGATTTATTTATAGAGTTTAACAAGCTAGAGAAAATGCACAAATATATCAAGGCAATCTTGGGAAAAAAAAAAACACATACCAAATATGAAAACACCCTATGAAGAATAACAATTAAAAATATGTAATGTTGGCACAGGATAGACAAATAGGCCAATGGAACAAAACAGAGGGTATGACAGAATATGATAAAGTTTCAAATTATTTGGGAAAGATAACTTGCCATCAATTTGAACAAAAACTGAAGTCATACACATCTCACACTTTCACAAAAAAATAAATTCCAGATGCATTAAAAACTAAACATAAAAACAAAAAATAATTAAAGTAAAATGAAGAACATATTTATAAAATTAGGGCAGGGAAGGCCTGCCTCCAAAATTTAAAAACTATAGAAAAAAAAAAAAAGACTAAAAGAAAATGCCAGATTGGAAGATAGTATCTGCAAAAGAAGTAACTAAGGATTAGTATACAGAATCTATAAGACTTTCTAAAAATCAATGAAAAAAGATAAAAACAAAAATGAGCAAAGTATATGAACAGGCAACTCACAGAAAGTAAAATGGCCAATAAATATGGGAAAACGCTCATCTCACTTATAACCAGGAAAATCAAACTGAAACAATGATAACGTTTTCACACATCAGACTAGCAAAAACTTAAGTTTAAGAATATCAGTGATTAGCATAAATGGGAGGAAATGGTAAGCTAAAACATCACTAGAGGAACTGTAAATAAGCAGGTTTGGAGGACAGTTTGACAAAATGGATTGAAGTTTCACATGTCACACTTCTCTGTACTCTATATCTACCTCAAGAGTCAAATTCACATGGTATATAAGGAAGCAAGGTCAAGGATTTTTCTGGAAGGATTGTTTGTAAAGGCAAAAAAAAAATGGAAACAATCTAAATGAGATAAACGAAATGGTTTAGATAAACTGATATATCTATTGTGTGGAATACTAAGCAGCAGTTAAAAAGAATTAAGTAGACTTGTGTGTCCTGACATAATAGGCCTTCAAAATTTTTTCTGAGTTAAAAAAAAAAGTAAACTATAAAAATGAATGTTAAAAAGGAAAATTCATATCAATTGATGACAGCGAATACCCTGCAGGCAAGAATCTGGAGTAAACACAAATGTTCAAGGTGGCCTTCATTTCTATTGTTTGAATCTTTTATAACAAGAAAATATTCATTTATAGTCATATAATTTTTGTAATAAAAAAATTAAAATATATGCTTGTAAAAAAAAATCCACACACACAAAAGCATTTAAAGAAGATAAAAGCCATATTCTTCTTCTCAATCCCACTTAACTCAGAAGGCTCCAGTTCTCTGCAGTGGTTTGAGATATATCCAATTAAATTCTCCCCACACTACTTAAAAGTTCTATGTATACAAGCAGATATGTGTATCTATATACGTATGCAGACATACATGCGAGCACGATTATAGATGTGATTACATGTGTGATTACGTGCACATGCGTATTCACAAATGAACAGAAGCCCACGTCTCCAAAATGAAATGGTCAAAACAGCAAAAATTGCATACAATAGGGTAATAGGTAAACTATATATCAAATAAAAGAAATAGTATTCGGCTATTACAAACAACAGGGCTGGGGTTTGGGCACAAGTATTGGGATAGGAGTGATCTTTTTTATGTTTTCTAAATTTTCTTTAATGACTATTGTATAGTAGCAATAAAACCTTTTCAAAAAGATCATCAAATGAGAGAATTTTTCTGGAAAAAAAAAAAACATGAAGAATACAAAGTGCTAAACAAAGAGAAGGCTTCACTATTATTAGCACACATATAAACAACATGACAAGCCCACATTTCTGTGCCATCACTTACCAACTCCGCTGTCATCTAACCGCATGTAGCCTTCTGCCAGTGAGCTGAAGCCAGTTAATCCTCCCATTGCTGCATAAGGAACGTCCCGTCCTACTGGTTTTCCCTGAGCCAATCTTTCTTGCTTAGTTTCCACTACTGTGTCATGGGCATATGCAGGCTGACCACAAGTACAAGTGAAGCAGCTATGGAATCCTGAACATTTGGAACCTAAACCAAGATGAAAAGAGAGTTAAATGTTTTTAAATAAAGGTACTAAGCTGTCTACCCTAAAAATGCTCAGCTTGGCCAAAATCACTTGACTCCAGATCCCTCATATGCTACCCTCTGGCTCCTGTAACTCCTACCTCCAGCCCTGAACTCCCTTCCAGCCATTGCTCTTACTTCTAAAAGACACAAGAGTGGTAAGGGCAGTTGTGGCAGAAAAAAAATACATTGGAAAAACCAACTAGGACTGAAAGAGAATGGGCTAACACTGAGAAGCCAGGAAATGCAGAGCCTCTCCTCAAATACTGAGTTAAAAGCAGATGTGGCAGGATATGCCAGAGACCAGGTCCAGGTGAAGAGATAATGTGGAAACCTCCCTATGGACCAATTTCCCATAAAAGCCATACTGAAAAGCCAACCCACAGACATAGAAAAGCTGCAAAAGAATACTGTTTAACAATAAAAAAGAAATAACTACTGATACATGCTACTACATGGATGAATCATAAAAACCTTATGCTAAGTGAAAGAAGCCAGTTACAAAACACCACATATTCTATCAGTCCATGTATATGAAATGTCTAGAATAGCCAAATTGATAGAGACAAAGTAGATTATTGGTTGCCTAGGGCAAGGGGGAATAAGGAATGACTGCTAATGGATATGGAGTTTCTTTTGGGGGTGACAAAAATGTTCTAAAATTTACTGTGGTGATGGTTGCACAACCTTCCATTTATTTGTGTATTTTCCAGTTTTTTGGAAAATTAAATTGTAGCCCTGAAATGGGCAAGTTGAATGCTATATAAATGATATCTTAATAAAATTGTTGTGTGTGTGTATGTGTGTGTGTGTGTGTGTAGCCATACTAAAGTGGAGGTCAGAATACATCATTAACAAAATCTTTACACACTCACACTTCTGACAAATGTGTATGGGAACCAACGCACATGAGTTTTAGCCAACTACTTTCGTATTTAGCCAATGAAACACATTTATTCCTGCAACTGTCACTAAAAATTGCTTTATATTTCATCATAATATTTCAATTCAATGTACTACAAAAACAACTGAAATACTATCTTCTGAAGAAAAATACTGGACTAATATCCTACCCACTTCAAAGGGTTTTTGAAAGGATGATCTAGTATAAGGGCGTATGCAGGCTACAACTGGGTATAGGTATTGAGGTAAAGGTGCTATTGCATCTAAAGTGTTAAAATTATCATGCTACATTTTGCTTTTCCCGTCAGCCTATGTTTTAGGTGACAACATAATAATCTACAAATTACAAATTTTTATTGACTTATAAATTCCTTTCATAAATCTATAAATAGAATTTAGTTGATAAAACTCCCTCTATTCAAAAATTTGAAGCCGATCACATCTAGTGATTCTTAAAATCTATTACCATTAATTGATTTATTTGAATTAGATGAGATTAGGGTTTATGACTGCAAAGCAAACTAGTAACTCGGGGTTTTTCCCACAAAAATAGAATTGTAGAGTAGCTATCCATCAAATTTTTCTTAGTTGTTTCATATTGACTCTATAACTGAATAAAACTGGCACAAAACACATTAAATATTCATTAAAGAAATAAAGACATTCTGTCAGTGTATTTATAATAATGTAACTCACAGGCGTTGCACGTAAAGCCAGGTGAAGCACTGTGCTGATCGGCAAAGTGCTTGCACCTGCAGCGAATGGGCTGTGCCCCATTCAAAGGGACATAAAGGTAAGCCCTGCACTGGCAGCCGGGCACTTGGCAAGGCAGACTAATGGGGCGCTGCTGTGGAAGCGTTTCAAAGTCGGTTTTATGTTGTTTATATCTAAAAAAAAAAAAAAAGAAAAGAAAAGAAATAAAAACACAATGCAGGTATTGCCAAAAATTGCCATTTCTATTCTATTAAGTGCAAAATGATTGTTTGTTTCATTGTTCTTATTAGTAAGGTGAAAATAAACTTCCCTACCTGCAGTATATCTGTCAGCTTTGTTGCCTTGGTCAGGGAAAATCTTCACTTTTAGATTTTTATTTTTAGTTATTTACAGTTATTTACATATTGAAGAATTTTCACAATAATATACAAAGAAATAGCATATAATTCCCTTAAAATACTTACCACTACAGATTCCTTAAAATGGAAACAACATAAGAGTATGAAAAAAGTTCTTTATATTCTTTTTATCAAAGTGTATTACTTAAATTTATTTTTACAGGTTTGTGCTATTTAAATTGAAATAAGTTCAATAAACATATATTAATGTATTTTACTATAATTTGCTTTTTAAAATAGGCCACTCGATTCCTTTTCATAAAGTGATACTCAATAAAATATTAAATTAGTCTCAATATTAATCTAGGTAATAGAAGTTAAAATAACAATGAGACATCATTTTTCACTTAGCAAAGAGAGTCAGTTTTTTTAAACTATATATAATTCACAATTATGCCAAGAGTGTCAGAAAAGAACCAATCCCATTTAATGTTTTAAGTTAAGTAGACTCACCCTTTAACCCAGACAGTTCACATTTGAAAATATACACTAAGAAAATAATTCCATGTATAGAAACAGCTTTGTGCATAAAAATATCATTAGCAAATGTACTTACAATAGCCAAAAAAATTACACACACACACACACACACACACACACACACACACACACACACACACACACACCATACAAATAACAAGAGAATGGGTAAGTAAATTACTAAACAAGTTTTCAAACTTTTTACCAGTGAAACCCATTTCTTCAAATAAAATCTTTTACAGAACCGAAACATATAAAATAGATAAAAGCAGAATTGGTTAAAGCAAGGGAAAGAGCCAGAAATGGAGTCTGCCCTTCCCTTAATCTGACCTTCCACTTGGGACACCCATGAGATGCCCTCACAGTTGTGGAGAACACACAATGAACACTGGACTACCTGGAATATCAAGTAGGTATTAAAAATCTTGTTTGTGATTAGTACATAACAATGTGGAAATACATTTCTGTGATTCTGTCATGAAAAACTGGATCTATGTATATACATATATGCACACATAACTAAATGAACTATGTAAAGAAAAGATTACATAGATAAAATATATTAACAGCAGCTGGCTTTGGGTGGTGAGCCTTCATTCTACAGATTTTCTACAGATTCCTCATTTTCCTTAATAACCATGTTTCACTTGTATAAAAAGGAAAAAACTAAGTAGATTGAGATCCCACTGAGTGACAGATACTAAGAACTTTTCCATCGAAGTTAAGTTCGGTGAATTTCTAAGGTTAATTCCACACTGTATAATTATATAGAGATAAGAGACAGGCACCAAATTTGTACAAGAATAAATACTAAAACTAACACAAATTTACCAAATTTCTCTTCAGTTCTGAAAGATATCAACATAACCTTCATCCTCCATTCCTCCAATGTTTTTAGTTGGGGTTGCTAAATAAGTTCCAAGTCAACCTATATACCACATTACTCATCCTAGCAACTGCCTAACAACCTCTGGCAAAATACAAGTCTGTAAATAGCAACTACACAAAGAGTTGCTCATGAAAGAGGCCCAGAAACTATCAGAACAAGGTGGTGCTCTTTCCATGGTTCCTTTGGAACAGACAGTAAAACTCTTACCTAAAAAACACATAATAGGCTCATGATTTTTCTGTGAAGCATCTTTGTTCTTTTGAGCTTTACAGCTGTGACCTGTGACAGTAGTAAAATTTAAAGAAGAACACGACAAACAGCCCAATGCAAACCTCAGGTACAGGTAACACAGCAGGGATCAGCCTCCTGTATTTCCTTTGCTTCACGTGCTTTGCTTGGAAACCGACCACTTGTAATGAAAGGCTGTGCGCTTAGTACTTTTGTTTGTTTAAAGAAAGGTATTGAAGCAATAGGTTTCTTTTTTTTTTTTTTAATTGAAAAGCCCAAGTTCATTTGGGTTTTTAATTAAACACAAGTTAAATCTGAGAGTGCATTGCTAGAAATGTAAACCCAAAGTTTTCCCAAGATCAGTCAGTTCTCATCATCTGAAGAATACTCCATTTTTTCAAACAAAATGAAATATTTTCTAAGGACAATTCATTATTTCAAAAACAAGAATAAAATAAATCGTTATGATCCACTTAGTGCAAATTTAATACAAACACACTACAGTTTTTTACAGAGCATGTCATATAAGAATAAATTAGAAATTATCAGCACAGGGTAGAACTAATTCTGAATGTGCAGACATCCAATTATAGAAAAGTCAACGTAGAATTTATATATGTACTCTGAAATTTAATTTCGTTTATTTCAATTTTTGATATTAAACTCTTTAGAGCCTAATACTTATTACATAGGAAGCATTTCTCTTAAATAGAATTTAGCTACTGATTTGTCAAAAATAACTTTTTGTTAAAAAATATTTGAAAATCTTGGAAAAATAAAAATGTTGGGGGAATATTTACAACTCTACCACTAAGACAAACTATTTTGATAAATGTCTATTAGGCATATCTTGACAATATGTTTCTTAAAGTATAAAGGGTGGTTAGTAAATTTGAAGAGAAAAGCTTCTATTTGTAGACTGGTAACCTGTTCAGTGTAGGTCAACTCAAACAGTTCCACAGTGTGACAACCTGTCCTCTACCACCTTGACCAGTGGTGGGAAAGAGAGACTCACTCTCCAGCTAACCAAAAGGCCCCTGGCAAAGCCACAGGGGCACAAGCATCCTTTTTCCCAATGGCAACAGAAGAGATACTGAAGGTGATAGGCTCTGTATGTGTTCTAACAGAATATAATAGAAATTTTTTAATTACAGCAAAAAAATTTTTAGATAATTCCTAGTGCATAACATAAAGGCATACTTTTGTTTTGGGATTATCACAAGCAATGTTATTTATAGAAGGAATATATTCTGTGGTACAGTGTTATATTTTCTGATCACCAGAAAACTTAGCAATAAAATATCTTACCTGTGCGTACAAAAACACAGTGTCTCTGGACCCACAAGTTTGCAATCCATTCCAATTGGCGATCGCCAGCTCACAAATAATCTGTTCTGTAAACGCATAGGTAAAACTTTTCTTTTGTATTCTTCATATTCTTCAGGAGTAAAGAGTTTCCCTCCATCGTCCTCACCCACAATTCTACAATAACACACAAAAAAAATATTTCTCTTAAGCCTTGTGCTTTATTTTCCAGGTTACAAACACTAAACTATACTTTCCAGTTTAAAAATTAAACTATATTTATATAATCAAAGGAAAGCTGCTTCAACTTTTTTACTTTAGGTTCATGTTAATAGCAAAAGTGCACAATATAATAAAGCTTTTTGTTTCTCATATAAAAGAGAATTATAAGTACGAAAGTCAAAGAATTCCTAACATCTGACTTGACTGATCAAGGTTTAACACTGAAAAATGACCACGTATTCATCTCAATTTCTCCTTTGATTCTGAAGCAAACATGTTCATTCTTCATTAAAAGCTGGAGCCTAAACTGCTAAAAATTCTAACATTTTCCTCCTTCAAAAATAGTACCCCCCCAAAAAAAAATAATGCAAAAAACAATGGAGAAGACAACATGACTAATGTACATACCTGACCCCAAACCCTGGCCAGTTTGAACTAACATGGGACCCACAAACACCATTGGATCTGCACAATCTCAAACCCACATCTGTTGTTGGATAATGAGGTACATCATTGCTTAATTCCAGAAGACCTTAACATTTTACAGGAAAAATTAAAGCACTGCTATTTCTTAAGAAATTAGGAGTTAGCTTCTCTGGAGTAACAGAAAGTACAATTAAAAGAATTTGTTCAAAATTGAGGAAAATTCTCCTTAAAATGCTCCCATTTAAAAATCATGAAAAGTGTTATTTGCAGAATGTTACCTGAGTTTTTGTGCAATCCATACCTTTTTCATTACTCTAAAGACTTTAGCTCAGATAAACAGAACCAATTCAGAAGCTATGAAACCATGACAACCTTTTTCCTTACTTAAATTAATTTAGATAGACAATAGCAAAGGGGGGGAGCATTTTCTTTTGAGACAATTTTTGGGCCATTTCACTTTATTATAAAAACAAAGAAGTGAACCAAC
>NW_011888850.1:1422640-1426222 GCF_000151845.1 Pteropus vampyrus | reverse complement strand
ATTGGAAATATTCTCCACGAAAAATCTTGTTTAAAGTTGAATTATCAAGCGACGAGTAATTTGGCCATAATTCGGTGTAGCAACTCAGAAAAGGGGTTAAAATCCATCGTTGTTCAGGAGTCATTAAACTCTGAGGCTCCCTAGAAATCATCTTGAGCGCCCTCTATAAATTATCTGGGCGGGAGACTCGGTAAACAAGAAAAATAATCCGTCGAACTACAATACTTTATTTCAAAAGTACGTTCCTGAATATTTTAAGGAAGTCCCAGAGGCAAAGTATGTAGACAGATGGTTTTGGTGCCGCCCCGTCTTTCTTTTCGGTGCCCTCTTTCCCCTTATAAAATCCATCCTCCTGCTCAGACAGGTCTTATTCCCACTTTGACATGCTCACTACTTGTTAATTACAGTTGATCCTTGAATAACGCAGCGGTTAGGGGTGCTGACCACCCCTCCCCGCCACTCTCACTACTTCCCCCACCCCACCCCCTCGCAGAAAATCACATATCTTTTCACTATCTAAAAACTTATCTACTGATAGCCTTGTGTAAACTGAAAGCCTTATAGATAACATAAACCATTGAACATGTTTTGTATGTTATATTCATTATATTCTGTATTCTTATAATAAAGATAGAGTAAATAAAATATTAAGAAAATCATAAGAGAAAATACACTTAAAATACTATATTATTTACTGAAAAAAAAACCCACGTATAAGAGGACCCACGCACTTCAAATCCGTGTTGTTCAAGGATCAACTGTACTCTTCAAAAAAGTGTTGTCTCATAACTCAACCTTAGCCAATAAACTTAGAAGCCACCCAGACACATTTGCATTTTACAGAGAGATTTTAAGGTTAAAAACCTTTCAAAAGTCAAATAAAGGAGTGATCCAGGAATTATGTTATTTTAAGGGAAGGAGCCCTGCTCAGCGTTCTCTCCAATCACACCTTGTAGGCTGCTGCTGCCAGTTTTATGTCTTTATGATCACCTACCTCTGCTTTTAAGCAGCAGTTAAGCTAACAAAGGTAAATAAAAAGGACCAGGCTCTGAAAAGTGAGCTTAAAGAAAAGTGGCAGGGGAGTGTATATGTAGGCAAATACAATTTAACAAATCTAGAGGGAAATAATTAAAATAGGATTAACCTGAATTGTGGACTCTGCCAAGAAGATGCTAGAGCAGTAAACTCTTCTGAGCAAAGAAATCAACAGAAATATTAGGCATAACAAATAAGACTATGGAACAAAGTAGAAAATGTTATCTTAACCTTGTATAAAACTGACACCTTTGCTAATTAAAATACCGTATTTGTTTTTTTCTGTTTTAATAAAAAAGTATAATGGAACTTTAATTTCCTTCTGAAAGGTAGCTAAATTGATCTAGAAAATAGAATAGATAGATATGAAAGTTGCCTAGGCAAGTGTTAGATATTTTACATATTTAGTCCTCATAAAATGAGATAGGTATTATCAGCATTTTGCAGTGGTGTATAAGTCAGGAATGCTTTCTTCTGCAAATAATAGAATAGTCCAACTAACAGAGGCTTAAATATGGAGTTTTTTGTTACTTTAAAGAAGTGTTGGGGTACGTGGTTGTTGACATTTGTTCGGTGCATTTTTCCCATGGTTGAAAGAGCTTCAGAAATCATATCCAAATCAAGAAAGAAGGGGATTAACCAAAATCAATTGTTCCTTTTATCAAGTAAAAAAGAGTTTTCCTAGAAACAAATCCCCTTCCAAAAGATTTTCACTTATGTGTCATTCACCAGAACTATGTCACATAGCCACCCTTAGTTGTATAATGGAGGCTGAGAAAGCAACTACAGTATATGGATTTTCCAGGCTCTACAACAGAGGTGGTCAAGGTGAGAGGTCAATTCATAGGGTCTGCCATAACTCACCGCTTAACCTTCTTAGTACCCATGCACACCTTTCTTCCCATACAGGCATTTTACATTGACTACATTCATCAGACCCCTAAGAAGGCAGCCCTAACGTCTCGGGCACCTACTGCATCCAACTAGTCTAGACTCTCTATCTCCTGTATCAGTCAGTCATTCACTCTTAATGGTTTGGCAGTTGATAACTAAAAGGAAATTGTTTGCTCCGCTCCCTCCCCCAACATCCAATATTACAGTGATGATGATAGAATGAAATAATTACAGTAAAAACTCTAATTGAGAAAAAGGGAGAATGGGAAATACACAGAAGACAACTAGTCCGCAACACATACCAAATCCTGCTGGGCTGGAATAATAATGACACCAAGTTCCATCAGTGGAGCAAGTTCCTTGCACAACCAATCAGACAGAGCAGCGCCTGACTCTTCTCTGGAAGGACCTCCATTGTCCATCGCCTCCCAGCTCCTGGTGCACCTCTTTGGAAGATGTTCTTATCCCCAGGCCATCCAATGTGAGCATTGGAGAAAATGACTCTTCTGGGGGAAATGCACACCCTTCACAATCCACTCCCTGTTGGTGCAAATGCAGGATCCAGGGCATGATAAAGGTTGAAGAATTATGAGTTTTCTAGGCAGGCTTGAGATTTTGGGGGGCAAGTGACAAATATAGTTTCCCCCAGAATTTAGCAGGCTTCAAGTGTTTTTTTTTTCTTTTGATAAACTGTGTGTATGAGTGACCACAGACACACACCTGTTTAAACAAAAAACCAGTATTTCCAAAAAATCACTAACAATATACTTTAAAAGTCTTAATTACAGGTCTTTAATTAGTTCAACTCTCTGATTTGTAAGTTTTGTCTATTGAAATATCACAGTCCAAATTGCCATTTACCTTGTTAGTGTCATATCATTTTTCTAGTTATGATTGAAGAGATGTTGTAACCAAGACTGTTTGAAATTAAAAGAGAAAAGCAAATATATTCCAATAAAGAATATCTGATCCTCTTGCTTTTAAATTATTTAAATTATTTCATTAGTACATTTAGTCATCTTACATTTTAAAATTGACAAAAGTTAAAAATAGTCCTTTTTCATTTTTCCTTTTTTTTTTCCCTGCTTTATAGTTTTAGCTTTAAGTAAAGAACAAGGACTACCTTCAAAAGTTATTTTATAAAAAGATCAAGTTTTGTTATAATTTCTAGCACAACAAAAATGTCAATGTATCAAAAAAAATTCTAAGCTCCTTGACATGGCCTTATTTACTGGATTACCATTAATACAATAGAAGAGCCAGACTAATAAAAGAATTTGGAAAATTCTTTCGAGAAATGAGATATTATCTATTGGATAAAAAACACTTCTGACAAGAAACTATTTTATTTACTTTCTTGAATTCCTCCTAAGTATCTCTAAACTCTCTATCTTACTAATTATACAAAATTGATTAGAATAAAATCATTTGTTTTACCTTAATTATTTTGAAAGGAATAAAATAGCCATCATTCTATAAACATCTACTTTCTTACACAGGGAATTTTGTGTAGTTATAATTAAAGTTTATTTACTTAATAAATTTTATTTTTTATATGTTTAGGAAACCTGAACTGTATTGCAAAAGTCGATACTGAACTTGATATAATTATTTGTGCAATTTATAGACATTTATTCCACAAATGTTACCAAA
>NW_011888850.1:1419663-1421865 GCF_000151845.1 Pteropus vampyrus | reverse complement strand
GATTATTCTGAAGAAATACCCTGGAGAGTTTTGAACAAGGGAATGATTTTTAACAGCTCACTCTGACTGTCAAGTGGAGAGTAGCTTACGAAGGAGAAGCATAGATGGAAACAGGTCTTTCTGTTATGTGGCGATTACAATAATCCAGGTGATCTTACCGCACCTTAGTTAGAGCTGATGGCAGTGGAAATGGTGAGAATGGAAGATTGATTAGATCTTTATTAATGTATTGGTTATAGGATGTGAGAGAGAAGAATCAGAGATGACTTCAAGATATTTTGCCTGGCAACATGACAGAGTTGCCATTTACTGAAATAGGGGAAATCGAGAGTTCGTTTTTGGATATTAAGTTTAAACCACCTATTAGACATTCAATTACAGATAGCAAATAAAAAGTTGGATATCTAGATCTGCAATTCATGGAAGAAATCCAGGCAGAACATACAAATTTGAGAGTAATCATAAAATAGGTGGTATTTAAAACCATGGGACAAAATGCGTTCACTTGGAAGTGAATCTGTATAGAGGAGAAGTCTTAATACACCCCAAAGTTTACAGCAGGAAGAAAAGGAGGAACCAGGAAAGGAGACTGAACAGAAGCCCCAAGTGAGCCAGAAAAATGAATGAATGAATGAATGAATGAATGAATGAAACACAAGAAAATGTAATGTCCCAGAAGACGAGTAAGAGAAGTATTTCAAGAAGGAAATAGTAAGCAAAACACAAAACTAAATTAAAAAAAAAAATTAAAACCAATGCAGAAAATTTGAAAACGAACTGAAACAAATGAACACAATGGTGTATCGGCTTGTTGACAAAACACACAAAGAAAAGAATTATTCCAATTGACTTTAGAACAAAATATTTTGACTATGTAGTTCTTAGTGGGATACACTCTTAGGACAAAAAAAAAACAAAAAGGCAAACAAATCTTAAATTATCTACTTTCATGTAGTAGCCTTTTTGTTAATAGTAACAAATGTATTATTATTTTAAAACTAATATATATATTTTTAACATAACACAACTAAGAAACTATGTTAAAGCAGTTAAGGATGAAATGTTCAGCATAAAAAAGATCCATTAAAAAAATCATATGATTTTAAATTGTCATTGTAAATATCAGTATAAATTTGTAATTTTTAAAAGTTATTTTCTAGCTCTGTACACTGAAAAGACCAAGAAGCGACGATAATCCAGGAATGAGAATCCCATATTGTTGTTTAAAACACCATTCTACACTAAGAGGACTCAGGGTTTTTTTGAATAAACAGCCAATTCCAGGATATGTACCCACTGAGTTTGGAACATCTTATTGTACCAGAAAACAAGGAAGCTATCAAAAGCTAATCTTGCCATATCAAAGAATATAAAAACCTCCAAAGTTCCCCCTTTGTGCCCAAAATAGGATGATTTGAATATCAACCAACTGCTACTGATGGAAACACATTCAATATGTAAAGCCATGGGTTTTTAGTGATATTCAAACGAAGAAAAAGAAGAGAGACATTCTATGGACATCATGGAGGTTGCTAGGTAACCAACATATTACTCTCAAATTGGATAATTAAAAGGAAATAATTAAAGATCTTTCCTGCCTTTCTGGTTTGAATAGCATTTCAGGGTAACCAATAATCCTAATGGATGTAGGAAAGTTCTATATAGAAGAATTCTAGCTAATAAATGTAGAAGAGATGATCAAATTAGAAAACCACTATCTTGCAACCCCTAATTATTTCAAGATGAATCAGGTAATAGTCATCAAGAGATACAAAGATCATTAATTGAAATATTGTTGGGAAACTTTGCAATGAAGGAATCAGGCTGTCACTACCTGAACAATTTAAGCATTACTAAAAGTGAGACAATCTGACACTATGTGGCTCTTGAGGTAATGATATAATATGAAGTCTATGACATCACCTATAGTGTATTCTTGTCAAAAATTTGAAATAGAATTTAAGTCTTTAGATCTAACTTCTAGACTACAGGGAATACAGAGATGCAGAAGCAAATTAAACACCATAAGGATGCAATTGAGACATTCTTCAAGACTACTGACCCAGTTTCTTCAAGAAATAGAGTAAGGGAGGGGAAAATGGAGCGCTCTTCCAGATGAAAATAGATCTTAGAGGCAGTAAGAACTAAATTCAAGATGTGGACCTTGTTTGGATTCCGATTTGAAAAAATAAATGTAAAAAG
>NW_011888850.1:1418041-1419613 GCF_000151845.1 Pteropus vampyrus | reverse complement strand
ATAATATGAAGTCTATGACATCACCTATAGTGTATTCTTGTCAAAAATTTGAAATAGAATTTAAGTCTTTAGATCTAACTTCTAGACTACAGGGAATACAGAGATGCAGAAGCAAATTAAACACCATAAGGATGCAATTGAGACATTCTTCAAGACTACTGACCCAGTTTCTTCAAGAAATAGAGTAAGGGAGGGGAAAATGGAGCGCTCTTCCAGATGAAAATAGATCTTAGAGGCAGTAAGAACTAAATTCAAGATGTGGACCTTGTTTGGATTCCGATTTGAAAAAATAAATGTAAAAAGATACTTTTAAAGACAATTGGGGAAATTTTAATAGTTTGCATTAAAACAAGAAATGATTATTTCATTCTGTTAGATGTAAAAATGGCTTTGTGGTTATATAAGAAAAATTTTTTTGTCTTTTTAAGTCATAATGAAGCAGTTAGGATAAAATATCATGCCATTTAAGATCTGCTTTTAGAAACTCCAGCAAAAAGGTAGAAACAGCTCTAGTTTATCAAGGTGCCCCCCTTTACATCAGCATAGATAAGGGCCACTTGTTCTTCAACGGCCATAGGAGAATACTGTCCTTGCTTCAGCAACTCAGATGTACATCACAACTCAAAAGTTGTTGAGTGGCAGGCAGCATGAAGGTCAGAACCCAACTGGGCAAAAGCGTCAACCTCAGAATAAGGAGCCAATTCCAGCTTTATGGTAACTGTGACCTGCTTCATGGCCTTGGTTTGGGCAGCAGATCTGACACAGAACAGAAACAAACCCAGAGAGATTGGAAGAACGATCCTAGAGACTTTCAGGCCAACTTACCTATGGGTCTGGCAACCAACTGGACCATTTCCATCAATGACATTACCAAGAGCACCTACTACATGACCCAACAGCTTCTCAGCAACTAGAATATCTATAATGACTCCTGCCCTCTTCGCAATATCTTCTTCCTTAATTAATAATTTCTAAACACCACACCAACATTGTCAGGTTCCGAGTTCAGAGACATACCCTATAAGACTGAGAAACTCTATCATTTATTATGTTTGAACAGTCCTCAGCCCATGTACTCAAGCAACATCATCATCAGTACTTGAGACACACCCAGACTCTTCAAAGTCAGTAGAAGTAGTAGCTCCAGGAATATGCTCCTCAAAAATAGGACACATCAGCACTACCAGTCTTCTGAATACATTTATTAGAGGCATGGAAGTTCCTTGTAGCAAAGAAGGATGATCCTGGGGCATTTTTGGAAACTGGCCCAGCCTGCCAAGGGTGAATAGAGGTCATGGCCCAAGGCCATCTGCACAGATGGCTTCTTTGCAGCTCTCCTTGGATAGCTCCTCTGCAGCTGCAGCCTCTGGACTGACTCCCAAGCAAAATTAATTTTAAAAAATTACACTAGTATTTTGAGATAATATATTAGCATTATGAGATAATTGCATTAGTATCCAACAAAATATACTTTTAAGAAAAAATCCTTATTATGGATAAAGAAAGTCACAACATAAGGATAAAAAGAATAATTCACTAAAAGGATAAAACAATTTTTATATAATTTTTTAA
>NW_011888850.1:1398333-1417725 GCF_000151845.1 Pteropus vampyrus | reverse complement strand
TCATCTCATACTCACTCTATATTTAAATTTATCTATGTCCTCAAAATTTTATTTATAGCTTACTTTTTCATAACAAGATTCAATCAAGGATAATTTATTATATTTGGATGGTATAGCTCTTAAATTTCTTTTCATCTATAGCTACTCCCCCATTTTTAGGAATTCCCATTTCTAGGAATCTACCCCAAAAGTAACCCTAGCAAAAAATTTTTTAATTAACTTTTTATTGAGGTGTAATTGATATACATTAATTTCAGGTATACAACATAAGTTGATATTTGTACATATTGTGAAATGACCACCACAATAAGTCTAGTTAACATCCATCATTATACCTAGTTTCAGAATTTTTTATGTGTGTAATGTGAACTTTTATGATTTGTTCTTAGCAACTTTCAAATATGCAATGCAGTATTATTAACTATAGTCACCATGCTATACGTTACATCTCCATCCCCATGACTTATTTCATAACTGAACGTTTGTACCTTTGACTTTCTTCATGCATTTCACCTACCCTCCAACCCTGACCTCTGACAACCACCGGTCTTGTTCTCTGTATCTATGAGCTTGGTTTGATTTTGGTTTTTGTTTGTTTGTTTTCTGGTTGTTTGTCTGTTTGTTAGATTCCACATAGAAGACCGTAACCAGCAAAAAAATTTTAAAAGCACATATGTATAAAGTTTTTCCCTTCAGCACTGATACATCAAAAAGAGTGGAAACAACCCAAAAGTCCATTAATAGGGGACTGGTTGCATAAAGCCATACTGTGAAGTCCTATGTAGCAGTCAAAAAATGAGAAAGTTCTCTTATACTGCTATGAAGTGATCTCCAAAATATATTGTTAAATGTATAAATCATGTCACAGACAATGTGTGTAGAATGCTACTTTTTATCTAAGAAATAATCAAAGAGCAAAACAAAAAGGAATAAAAATGAAAGGCAACATCATTACAAATCATACAGTAGTTATTAAAAAGACGATAAGAAACCACCAACAACGTTATGTCAATAAACTTAAAAATTTGAATGAACAAGAAAAATTTAAAGAAAATTAACTTAGCAAAACTAACACAAAAATAAAATCTAAATAGCCCTACACCTCTTAAAGAAAATGAACCCATAATTAAAGACCTTCCCCAAAAGAAGTTTCTAGGCCATATCACTTCCCTATCAATTTCTTCTGAATTAACAAGGAAATACCAGCAATATCGCACATGGTCTTATAGAGAATACTTCCCAGTGTTATGACATCAGAATAAACTCAAGAAGGACTTACAAAGAAGGAAAATTATAGATCATTTTTCTCATAAAACTCATAAACCTATTCATTTAAAAATTCCCAAAACAAAATAGTAGCAAATTGAATCCAATAACATATAAAAAGAATAATACATTATAATCTTGAATGCAAGGTTAGTTTAATATTTGAAAATCAATCAACGCGATTCACCACATTAACAGAATAAAGAAAACCATGCAAACTGACAGCAATATGGAACTGAAATTAAAAACCCATTCTAACCAAGTACTCGAGAGTTTTGTAGTGAATCTACAATACAAGCAAAAAATACACAATTATTCCCAGAGAAATAAGTAGCAACTTGGTTTAGAATATTGCCAGAGAATGACTCAGTCCTCTAGACTAGGCTTTCCTTTCTTTAAAATTAGCAATGAGACAAAGTTTTGGAACACCAAAAGACAGACTGGTCAAAGGTCATTCTTTTGGTCCCTTTATTCTTTGTCTTAAAGACAATGTTTTCATCCCTCTGCTAATAGAACTTTTTTTTTTACATTCTTTTTTCCTTTGTACACATGGGCAGTTCAGGACCCCCACTCACATGAATTTACAGGTTTGCTCACAATTTACAATTAAATTCTATGGGCCCAATGGGGTGATTGTTTCAAAAGAGTGAAGTGTTATGACCTTTTTAGTACCTCTTACCTACTCCAAGCGTGAGGGGATGTGCAGACATCTACTCAAAACTCTATTACCAGTGAGAATCGGAAATGGTAGAACTACTTTGGAAAAATAAGCATGTTTCTTAATATATTCACCATATAACCCAGTAATTTCACTCTTACATATCTATCCAAAAGAAATGAAAACTTTTTTTCACACACAAAAAAAAACTATGAGAATGTTCATAACAGCTTTATCCTAACAGCCAATAACTAGAAACAGCCCAGATGTTCATCAATAGAAGAATAGATATACAAACTGTATTATATTCATACAATGAAATAACACTCAGCAATAAAGTAACTATTGACATGCAATAACATAAATGAAAATCAAAAACATTATGATGAGTGAAAGCAGCCAGACATTATATACTGTATGATTCCATTTATCATATAGGCAAGTAATGGACAATGCTAAAAACAAAGAGAATTTCTATGTCATTTTTTACCTCACTTCTCCATGGAGAGGATCATTCCAGTCTAATGACCAGTGCATGAACCATGTGCAGTGGGTAGAAGTCATCCCAGACAAAGAAGAAAGGTAGATACAGACCTTCCGTAATTTAATATGCTCTCAACCCAAGCTTTGAAGAAATGGCTGGAGGTTTCTAAGGCTCTGCCAGGTAGTATTTTAGAAAACTCAGAGACACTATGTGAAACAATCTCAAATCAGACATTATCAAGTCACTCTTATGACAATCTCAGGCTTCTTTAAAACATCAAATGATCCATTTGTAAAACCTAAAGCGATTACAAGGAGTAAAATAATAGACCAAGAGTGTGGTCTCGAATCTCACTTTGTCTGGCCTGTAGGAAGTGGAAAATGATAGAAATATTTTGGCTCCAGAAAGTCTTTAACCTAAGCCTTGCAATAAAATCTTGGTACTAGATCTTATGGTGACAGAACTGCTGTAGGCGAGTTGACAGTGTCCTGAATCCCATGGTGGATACAAAAAAAAAATGACCTTGAGGGTAGGCTAAGATTTTATTCACCCTGGAGAACATGCATTCGGTTGATCCCTACCTTCCCCTTATTCCAAGATCAAATGTGGGACACATTATCCAGGGATAAGATCAGGGGAGTAAAGGGAAATTTACTTAAGCCAAGATCAGGAGAATAGTGGGTAAGACATGGTGATCAAAAGCGTACTCTGGAGACAGACCCTTCTGGGTGAGAATCTCTGCTATACAGACAATGAGATCTGTGACCAGAGCATGTTTCCAGCTTCTCTGCACCATAGTCCCTCAGATATGAAATGGAGGTAATAGAAATTACCCCACAGAAATTTGAAGATTAAATGAGATACTAAACATGAAGAGTACAGCGGACACGGCCCTTATTAGATGCTCAATAACTGTTATTATCATAACAATCCTATGACATGGGGAGCATTATTAAAAACAAATTTTCCAAATCTTTCTTGCTCTAAATTCTCTCTCCTGGACAACATTCCAGTTTGAGATGGTTTAAATATACAAGGTATAGAGTTTCCTGTGGCCCTTCTTACCTGGCTGAATTCCCCTTTCTGTGCCTTCCTGCTTTAACTGTCACTCAAGGCTTTTAGATTGAAACTCCCAGTTCAGATTTGATGAAAGAGTAAATGGGATTTTTTCCTTCCATTTCAAACTCATTAAGATGAAGAACAAGCAACACAAACAAACAAACAAACAAACAAAACCCACACACATTTATCTCAAAATTGAGCATCACCTAATGTTATGTGTAAATTCCCAAAAACCGGTGGTCAAAATAGTTCCTTTCCTCAAGCCCTGATATCGTATCTACCTTATCACCCTCCCACCTAAAGACTCCTCAGAACCATGGTTTATTTCTTTGCCTAAAAAAATCAGTAGACATTACAGAAAGTGTGAGTGGGTGGATAAATTAAGCACCTGAGAAAGTTAAATGAAAAATAATGGTTTATTCAAATGAATGATGCTGCTAACCAACACTTAGAAGCGATGGGAAGTTACATTTGACCTACTAAGAACTCACCAGAGGTCCTAAACTTATTCTGGAAAGGTGTTTGAAAGATACTGGCATTGGTAAAATCTAAAAAAACTTAACGCTTAAAAAAATCTTCATGGCTTAATTTCCTTACTTAAATACATACCAGTATGACTGATTCATTTTAAGTCAAAAGCTATAAATTGACAAATTTGATCTAATTAAGCACAATTGTGACTGCTAACCAATCCCCTCCCAGCTCTCTAACCAAATTATGAATTGGCCACTACATATTTTATTCCCAATCTTTTCCCTACTCTGCAAAATGCTTCTGGCCTGGGGTTTGTAACACAAAACAAGGTCTGAAGATGATCATCTATTTTGTATTTTTTCTGTCTTTATAGCTCTATACCAGTGGAGATATTTTACCACTTTTTCTCCCCTAAATAGGTATCAATTACTTTATTAGGTAACCCTCTAGTACCTAAATAAGGACCCCATGCAATAATGGAATGAGGACAGGCTTTAAACTTGTCCCACACCTAGGTCTAAATCTTTTATCTACAATCGAAATGCCTAAAAAAATTTTTAGTGCCTAAAAGTTGAGTGAAAGATATATCAACTGTAATATGGCCCCACAATGGAATAACTTTGAAAGTTATGTACTTACTGACTTGGAAAGAAGTTCATGATATGTTGTACAAAAAGAATGTATAGTATAATTTACAAAAATATAAAGACATAGATGCACAAAGTAAGAAGTATAGAATGGTTTAGCAACGCATTTTAACCAATATTTATCAGGCACCTATGATGTGCCAGACATAGTTGTATATGTCCAGGTTTTATCAGTGAACAAAATGAAGTCTTTGCTTTCATAGAGCTTAGATTCTAAGAAGCATCAGGAAAAAACATTAATATATAATTTAACATTAGGTATAACTATGAAGAAAAATAAAAAGGCATGCTACATTAGGCAAATCGTCAGATAATTTCCCTCAAGAAGTAACATTTGAGCACCTGCAGAGGAGGCAGGGAACCATGAAGATATCTGAGAATGAGAATTGCAAAGAGAGTAGCAAGTTTGCAGTGGCTGCGGTAAAAACATGTTTCCTAAACTCTTGAAAGAGAAAGTCAATATTGCTGAAGAGGAACAGAGGAGGGGTGTGGTTAAGAGATGAAATTAGGAAGCCATCAGGAGCAAATTAGGGCTTCTGAGGCCACAGCGAACACTGGATTTTAACTGGAAATGAGAAGTTAATGGAGAGTGTGGGCAGGAGAAATTAGATTCACATTTACATACTAAAATGTCAACAGCAGTTATCCCTGGTAGAAAAATTTCGGATTTTCCCTCACATTTTGCTTTTCTGTATTTATTCTCACTTTCACATTCATTTCTTTCTTTTCTCTCTCTAGCTCTCAAACTCTCTCAAAAGATGAACCTTACCATTTTCCCAACCAAAAGTTGTTAAAATCATTCAAGGGCTCTCAAGTATTTCAAACATGGTTACAATTAATGCCTTTATCTGTTTGTTTTTTGTCTTTTTCGTTATATCATGTCCCCTTGCCAGGTAAACACTTCTCTAAAAAAAGAAAAGAAAAAGAAAAACAATGTACCTACATTGATTGCTATTCAGCTCAAAGTGGTTAAAAACAGAACATTGTTTGCAATTAAACCAAATGTACAAGTCAGAGGTTCCCATATAAGCTATTAACATTTTAGGCTTCTGAGACATAAATGAGGTGAGGCAGGTTCTATAAATACAAAAAAAAGGGAGAATATGGTGTCCTGAAAAAGGCAGACGTGAGCCTTTTAGTCTACTTAACACAGAGTCAAAATTCTGTGTTTCTTGAAAGAACAATGAGATCCGAGTTATCATTAACTTTGTGAAAAAATGTTTAAATTGCCTTTTTACCTGTATAGTGCTTAAAGTAAACTCAAAGATACTCTGAAATAAATTTGAAAGTTTATAGTACTTTTAATGACATCCGTCCTCTGTGCTAATGTCCCAATTAACCAAGATTAACTGAAGATACAAACACTAAGGCATGACTTGTAAAAACTCAACAGTAAACTTCAACTTGAAGGCACAAACCTAGGAAACCACCTCTAATCACAACCCCCAAACTTGTTCCCATCCATCCCAGGACTCAGCCTCTCCTATCCTTAACAAGGCAACCTGCCATTTTTCTCCTTTGAAAAAGTTATCTGGAGTTGATGGAACAGAACCCCAAATTATCTAACATTCCTTTTATTCATTAACTTTTTATTAAATGCACAACCACCATTAAAGAAAAAACTTATGATAGCACTTTGTAAGTACAAATAATATATTTTATTTCATCCCTGAAAACAAAAAAAACAAAAATGTCCACATCTATTAAGACAGATTGAACAGTTATTCCAAACTTCACCTGGCAACGACATGTAATTAATTTCTTCACAAAAAGGTAGAATATAGAGAATGTCTGGAAAGCTACCTTTCATAAAACAGTACTTTTCTCATACTCATTTTAATAAAACGTTATAATTATTGCTACTACATGTAGTAGCATATTATAATAATGAACAATATCCAAAACTAAATACAATATAGTCTAAATCTAGAAGCTAGCTGCACTTAAGCAGTTATTATAGAGAATAAATACTATGAAATATAGGGCACCATATGGCAATTAAATTTGCTACAAGAGAAATTTAAATAAAGGTGTCCTTTGCTCTATACTAGAATTACCCAAGATTAAGATCTCTTGTGCTATATACATTAGCTGTTTTCCTGAAAAGATAAAGTCAATCTTCAAAATTTAAATTATATCTTAAGTGTTCTTCATTATTTTTAAGTGGTCATTATGTAAAATGAATATCTAACATATCTTTTAAATCCAAAATTTCATAAAGGAAGATACTCTTATATAATGTTAACATTTTCCAAGCAATTTAATGCAGCACAAATACCTTTATACACCTATACATCTGGCTAACGTCTGTAAGAACCCCATTCTCACAAATATCTCAATCTCCCCCACCCGGACAACATAATAAAAATTACCCAAATATGGAAATAATGTGCTTTCCTGACAGCATAGACACTCAAAGGGTTAAAATTTTAAATTAACATTCACGTATGTGAAAAATCATGAATAACTATACTGTTTTATTTTTAATCTCGTCATAAAAATATCTTTTATTCTTCAGAATATATATAAGAAAATGTTACGTATAAGATTAGAGATTACTATTTTAATGTTATTTAACTGTTCCAATGTTTAGAATAGGTTACAGACAGTGGCTACTACCCATTTCAAGATTATACTCATACAAATGTAATTTTTAAAAATATACAATAATTAACCTCCAGTTATTCCGAAGGATAGTGCAAATGAAGACATTCTTTGGGTCATTATTTCAAAACATTATTTCAACATTATACTTCTTTACTCTGCTCATAGTCTCAGTAACAAAACCTAGTACTGGAAGTAAGCACATTCTCTAAAGCATTAGTCTAACGGTTATACATATTGAGAGCAAATGACAGAATGATTCAATAACAACTTTCTCCACTTGTCTGAAAAACATGTTATATATTTAAATAAATATTTTATAGAAACGAATCCACATCTTTCAATGTTTTTGTTTCAGCTCGATTGCAAATAAAAGATTTATACAAAGATCACCTACCTGCTCACTACATCGACCATGTTACTAAATTCCCTTTAAGGATATAGTACAGCATTGAAGAGACTTGCCTGCAGGCAAACTAATAACTTAAAATTTATATACAGAGTTAGAGTTCCATGAATCCAGATTCCTTGAAAATGTGTAGAGCTTTTATTATAAAGTATTACTCTATCCTAGTCAGCGATTTAAAAGCTTTTCTGTCATGGGATGCACTCCATGGTGGATGTAGCAGCACGAGGTGATCTCCAACTGCTATCTGATGCTGCCTGATGCATTTATCCTTTTATTTGTGGTTACTGGCACCAGATTCCCACTAGTACCATTGGTAGTGTTGGTTGCTGAGGCGTTCACAACAATGTAGTCAACTTTGTTCTCTAGCTTTACTAAGCGTTGTAAAATGTCATCCAGAAGGACAGCAATTGTTCTTTTTAGATCCGCTAGGGGGAAAAATCAGAATACACGATGTTAAACATTGGAAGAGCACTTAATATTTGTGTTTTTATAGTCTGAGGATAAAAGTGAACCATTATTGTCATCTGAAAGAAAATATACTGAGGAGAAAGCACTCATACCACGAACAGGAAAGGCCTAATTATTTTAATCAAAAGCATCACATTTAGAGTTTCTTAAAGGAATTTCAGAGTTATAAATGGGGAAGCTCTCACTTTTCTAGTGCAATAAAACGGATTTAAAGTCTGGTTCAAAAGCTGGTCCCTCTGTGAGGAACCTGTTCACCTTGCGTTTCTTCAGCAGTTCGCAAAGATCACTGTGGTCTAGGCAGCTAAGGAAAAGCCAGTAACTGAGCTATGAAAGTCAATGAAGCGCAGAACCAAGAAACCTGGAACTTCCACAGGCTGAGGTATGGGGGAGCCTAGGATCTAGGGTAGCTGCCAGGAACCTGATTCGTGCTGTAGAGATACTACTAGTTTTGGCTTAAATTTCATACAGAAAATGATATGGACTATCTAGAAGGGACAAAAATATAGAAACAAAGTAGATTAGAGGTTATCAAGGGCCAGCAGAAAGGGGAATGGAGAGTTACTGCTTAATGGTTACAGATTCTTGTCTAAAGTGATTCAAGGTTTGGAAAGTTAGTCCCGATGGCTGTGCAACACTGCAAAAATAATTAGTGCCACTGAACTGTACACTTAAAAATGGTTAGAATGGCAAATTTTGTTATATTTTACCAAAATGTGTGTGTGTGTGTGTGGATAGATAGGTAGGGGTGTGTGTGTGTGTGGAGGGAGGGAGGGGGAGAGAGAGGGAGAGAGAGGGAGATATCTTACTGAAAGATGGAAAAAAAGACACCAGAAAGGAGTAGTGAGGGTGGTGGTAATAGAAGGTGGTTAGAAAATGCTCTGAAAATAAAACAAACGACAAGAAAAGAATGTAATAGAAAGTGAGGAAAAACTTTACTTGGAGAAAGTCCACTCATGGAAGAATGAGATTTCCCAGGCAGTGTATCTTCTGGCATCGTTCATCATGAGCACTTACATAGTCTAGTTTAGTAGGAATGTATAACGAAAAAAAGGACAAGAAAAAAACCTTTGACAAAAAGTATTTAGCGATGAAATGTCATGATACATACAACTTCATTTAAATGGTACCCCCCAAAAAGCACATATATTTGTACAGAGAAGATAAAAACAAATGTAGAAAATTTTTTAACAAATGGTGAGTCTACATGAAAGATATATATTTACCATGCAATTTTCCCTAACTTTCTATAGATTGAAAAGTTGCAAAACAAAAGCCCAGGAGAGGAGATATTTCTTTATTAAGACCTTTCAACCAAGAGTTATAATAGTATCTGGTAAATAGGAGAGAATTAAATATTTTTTAAATCTTTCAGCAACAAGACTAACAGGTAACTGCTGGATCCCTGTTCACTCCTGGCGGTCACTTCCTGTATAATATTTGAAGAGGAAGCAATTTAGGCCAGAGAAGTCTAGTTAGAAAAGACTAGGGTAAGGGGCCTTACCAACTTGTTAACATAAAATGAAGCTAAAGTCCTAGGAGGTTTGACACCAACCTGGGGTGTGACATGGATTATAAAAGTAGCTTAATCATTGATTGGAGTCAGGGTTAAGAATAGCAATTAAAGGAAAATTTGGGATTAATGAGAAACAAATAATATGATGACTTTAACAATATTCTAAATTATCATTAAATATTCCCACTCAAATTTTCTAAAATCAATTGTTTAAATAAAATATTACAAAAGACTAAGATATTTTTAACTACCGTGTTCCATGGTATAAAATTAGCTGAAAAACCAGGACTAAAGTTTCATGAACTTGAGATTCTTTTAAATATACCAAAACTCGGGGGGTGGCTCCATAGTGTAGTGGTTAGCACATCTGCTTTACACACAGAAAGTCCTGGTCTTGCGCCCCAGGTGGAGCCATGGACCATACCCCAGGTGCGCCAGGCCCCGAGTGCACGCCACCAGCGTGTGGGAGGAGACACCCCACCTTCAGAGATCCAGTTCTTAAGGGGAAACAGCAACATCCATAGGTCAGGGGTAGAAGTGGGGGGTGGAGAGGAGGAATTAAAGAGGGGAAAAATAAATAAATAAATATACCAAAACTCCCCCTTTCTCTAGATTAATAATCTAATTTTATGTTCATGTTTCATGGGACTATATATTACGGCAGCACTTCCCCCATGAAACTCTATCACTGAAGGTGCTACTTTTAATAAAAAAAGAACTCCTTCTCTGCCATGGGCGCCTGTTCAGAATCCCGGAAAGCAACTTCAAAGTGGATTCCGTATCCTATCCATCCTTTTACTCTCAGCTACCTAGCTCGATGCTTCATCACACAGCGGACACTCAACAAATCTTTGAAAAGAACATCTGCTGTATGTCTGATTCATGTGTTTGGTAGGTGGTGCCATTTTTGAGATTGATGTGAAGATCAGATTTAGAAAATAAAACCATTTAAGGTTGCTTTATTTCTGTTTTATGCTTCCCATTCTGGGAGAAGAAATCAAATAGCTTAAGGGGAGGAAAAAGAACAGAAAAGAATGGAAAAAATTACAAAGCCACATAAGAACATAAATACTATAAAAATAGTACCTAGCCTACTTGATTATTTCACAGTACACGATTATTTTACAGTACACAAAAATCAAAAGCAGGGTACCATGTTATTAAATATACAAAAGATTTTGGATATTAAAAGATTCTAACTATACTATAACGTAATCAGGGATTATGAGGCACAGCAGGAAGCCACTACCATCCCAAGGCCTATGGAACATAGAAAAAAAGCAGCTATGTTACCAGAGCCCAAGTCCAAGGATACCTAGTGTAAAACAAGTCTGACACTACAAAGGAGATACTACCTAAGGCAGAGAGAGAGAAAAACACCCTCGCATTTCCCTTCCTCCTACTTTCCAAAACTGTGACACTGTCTCCCATTGACTGAAAAAGTAGGCAGAAGCTAGCTGATGTGGGAACTTGCAAAAAGCCACCTACTGGAATCACTCACCTCCTGGCATCACCCTCCCTTGAGATATAAAGCAGAATAGAGAAAGGGCAACCAGCCATAGGCCCAGCACAAACAGCAAGTATACATGCCTTCATGGACGCCATACTTATGATTCTGTCTTGATTTATCTCTTATTTATATCTCAGTAGGTTTTATTGTTTTTATTCATAATGTGAACTGCCTCAAATCTGTTGTATATAAGAGGCAGATATAAAGATAGCCGTGTATATATATACAAGAAAGAACAAAACTGCAGTAAAATGTAATAAAATGACTAATGAAAATAAAACATAAAAGTGTTTAATGCATTGTATAAATGAAAAACTTTTCCTTACTAATATTTTACAAATTCAAATTGATACTTTACCACCACTAACATCAGCTTAATGGTACAAGGAAGAAAACTTAGAAATCACTTCTTAATTATCAAAGTGAATTACCCACTGTAGAGTTTTCTGAAGCTAGCAATAAAACAAAAATGATTTCTTAAAAATATGAAATCATTTAAATATTGGAGAAAAAAGAGTAGTTAGGCTTTAAAAGTGGTTTTAAAAACCTCATAAACCCTATATAAATGTACAGTTTACTTTTACATTTCTAATATAACTACTGTCTCCCATTGAGTGCTGAATAAATTATGTTATTCAACAAATATTTTATTACTTCCCTACTTAAAACTGCAAGGCACATACTGATCTCATAAGTGGATCAGTATATGTTCCCATCAAACTTTAAATACAAATTAAGTGCTTTGGAGCATAAAATAAGTCTAATTTTTCTTAAGCAAAAAAAAAGAAAAACTAATAATGGATTTGACTAAACAATATAAATCATAAATAAGCTACGTTTTAAATAGCCACATCAAAATTAACTTCTAATAGGTATTCTGAGATTGACTTTCCTTTAGGAGACAGAATATTCTAAGAACTATTCATTTTACAGGTTTGGTTTAGAGTTTTGTTTTGGATTTTTTTTTTTTGATAATTTTATTTTGAGATAATTGGAGATTTACATATATAGTCGTAAGAAATAATAAATGCAGAAATTCCTGTACCGAGTATCCCTCAATACTAATATCTTGCAAAAACACACTCAACATCATAACCAGGATACTGACATTGATAAAGATGCAGAATTTTTCCATTACCACAAGGATCTCGATGTTGGTCCTTTTATAGTAATACCCTCCTCCTTCTCATTAGCCTGCTAGTATAGCGAATTATATTGATTGATTTTTGAAAATTGAATCAGCCTTGCATCCCTAGAAAAAATGTCACTTGGTCATGGTGTTTAGTTCTTTGTATATGTTGCCAAATTCTGTTGGCTAATATTTCTTAAGGATTTTCACATCTATATTCATGAGGAAAACTGGTCTGCAGTTTCTCTTTCTTATACTTTGTCTGGTTTTGGTATAAATACAATTCTAGCTTCAAAGAATGAACTGGGATGTGTACCCTCCTCTTCTATATTCTGGAAAAGACTGTGTAGAATTGACATTAATTCTTAAACTTTTGATAGAATTCTCAGTGAAACCAATTCAGCCTTGAAGATTTCTTTTTTGGGAGTTCACAAACTATAAATTCAATTTCCTTAATAGTTTTTTGGTTATTCATGTTAATTCATAAAGAGTGAGTGTGGTAGTTTGTGGTTTTCAAGGAGCAGATCCATTTCATCTAAAGTATCAAATTTATGTGCGTAGAGCTATTGATAGTCCCTCATTACCTTTTTGATGTCTGCATGGTCTGTAGTGACACTCATTTTTTCATTGCTGATACTGGCGATTTCTATCTTCTCTGTCAGTCTTGCTAGAAGTCTGTCCATTTTGGGGGGGTTTTTTTTTGACCCTTACGAAGGACAAGCTCTTTGTTTCATTGATTATTCTCTACTGTTTTCTTTCGATTTCATTGATTTTTGTTCTTGAACATTTCCTTCCTTCTTAGTGCTCTGAGTTTGTTTTGCTCTTCTTTTTCTAGGTTCTGGAAATGGGAGTTTAGATGATGGATTTGAGACTTCTCTTTCCTCAAGTATGCATTTAGCACTCTAAATTTCCCTCAGCACTGCTTTTGCTGTGACCCACAATTTCTATGTTGTATTTCCATTTTCATTCAATTCAATGTATTTTTTAAATTTCCTTTGAGACTTCCTCTCTGATCCACAGATTATTTAGAAGAGTGTCTGTTTAGTTTCCAATTATTTGGAGATTTTATTATCTCCGTTACTAATTTCTAGTTTGAGTTCACTATGGTCACAGAATACATCCTGGATGATTTCGAGTTTTTTAAATTTGTTGAGATTTATTTTAAGGCCCAGCATATGATGATTTTGGTGACTATTCCATGGACTCTTAAAAAAAAAAACATGTATTCTGCTGTTGTTGGTAAAGCCTCTATATATGTAAATAAGATTCCATGATTAGACTGTGTTCCTTAGATCTTCTATATCCTTGTAGATTTTCTGTCTAGTAGTTTAACAGTTCCTGAAGACAGGCGTGTTTAAGTTCTCACTGTAATCGTGGATTTCTCTATTTCTGCTTTTACTTCTTTCAGTTTATAGATACACATTTAGGGTTGTTATTTCTTCTGGGTGGGTTGACCCTTTTATGATCATATAATGTCTCTCTCTGATTTTGGTGGTTTTCTTTGCTCTAAAGTCTACTTTAACTGATATTAATGGAGCCATTCCTTATCTTGTTTGTATACTGTATCTTTTCCCATCCTTTTACTTTCAGCCAGCCAATATCATTAAATTTGACAGCACATACATGGGTCACTTTTTTTAATCCAGTCTGCCAATGTCCTTTAGAACATTTATATTTAATTATGATATATTAGGGCTTAAGTCTGTCATTTCATTTTTTTTGTTTTGTTTTTTCTGTTTCTCACTTCCCTGATTTCTTTTTCCTGCCTTCCTGTGGATTACTTGAATATTTTTTAGAATTCTTTGACTGATCTGTAGTGTTTCTAAATGTACCTCTTCATATAGTTTTAGTGGCTGCTCTAGGTATATTATATAGATATCATAGCAATTTTACTAATTTGACAAATATATAATCTTACCTCTCTTTACCATCTGTGATGGTTCGCTTTATATGTCAACGTAGCTAGGCTAAGGCACCTACACAAATCCACCAGTCTAGTTGTTGCTGTGAAGGTAGTTTTTAGGTGTGACTAGCATTTAAATCAGTAGACTTTCAGTAGAGAGGCTTACTTACATAAGGTGCATAGAACTCATCCAATCAGCTGAAACCCTTAAGAAAAAAGACTGAAGTTCCCGGAATAGAAAGCAATTCTGCCTCCAGATGACTACCCTTGGACTCAGGACAACATCAGCTCTTGACAGAATTTTCAGTCTGTCAGTCTACCCTACAGATTTTGGACTTTCCAACCCCCACAACTGTATAAGCCAATTTCTTAAAGTCCACCAACCTCTCTCCCTGCTGTTTATCTGGAAAGCCCTAATACACCATTCTTTACCCTACTCCATTATAAAATATTGCCTTGAATATTTCCTCTATGTACATTTTGAATCTCATCAGTGTTATAATTTTTGCTTCAACCATCATAGTTTGAAAAACTCAAGAAAAAAAGGAAACCTATAGAATTACCCTTATTTTTATTTACCATGTTATTCCTTCCTTCCTGGCATTCCAGGTTCCTCCTTAAATCACTTCGCCTGTTTAAAGAATTCCTTTAGCCAACTCTTGGAGCAGGCGTGCTGTGACAAATTCTTGTCCTTCATCTGAGAATAACTTTCATCTCCTCTTCATTCCTGAAGGATGTTTTCACTGGGTATAGATATCTGGGTTGATAGCTCTTTGCTTGCAGCATTTGAAAAATATTTTGCCACTTCCTTCTGGCTATGATGGTTTCTAATGAGAAATCCACTGTCTTTTGAATTGTTTTTCTACTCTGTTATTTTTCTCTAGTTACTTTCAAGACTTTTTTTTCTAGTTGCTCTTTAACTTTTCAGAAGTTCAATTATAATGTATCTTGGCATGAATTCTGGAGTTTATCTTGCTCAGGGTTCACTCAGTTTCTTGAATCTGAGGTCTGTGTCTCCTGCCAAATTTGGGAAGTTTGCAGCCATTATTTCTTTTGAGTACTTTTCCAGTTCTGCCCTCATTCTCTTCTTTTCCAAAACTCCAATGACACAAATGTTACATCTTTTATGATAGTCCCACAGGTCCCTGAAGCTCTGTTCATTTTTTTCCAGTCTATTTTTCTCTCTGTTGTATAGATTGGGTAATTACTGTTTTATATCCTAGTTCATTAATTTTTCCCTCTGTCCTCTCCTTTCTGCTGTTGAGTTAATCTGATGAACTTTTTATTTTAATTATTGTATTTTTCAGCTCAAAAATTTCCATGTGCTTTTTCTTTATATTTTCTATTTATCTGCTGAGGTTTTCTGTTTCTTTGTTGATGCTCTTTTTTCATTTGCTTTGTGTTCACTAATTCCTTATCGAAGCATTTTTAATCATGACTGTTTTGAAATCTTTTTCAAAAGATAATTCTAATATCTGTCATTGTCTTTTTTAATTCAGGTAGAGATTTTCCCTGTTCTTCATATAACACGTGACTTATATTTGAAACCTGTACATTTCCATATTATGAGATTGTGGATCTTATTTATCTCCTATTTTAGGCGATATTCTCTGAAACCACTGTGGCAAGGCAGAGGGATGCCACCTTGTCACTACCAGGTGTAAGCAGAAGTCTAGGTTCCCTACCTGGCCTTCACTGTCACCTGAGGGTGGCGAGGTCCTCATCATTCCTGGATGGAGGTGGCAGTTCCACATTCCCATGCGCTCTTGACATTGTGGTGGGGCTGACCTCCTTACCACTGGGCGATGATGAAAATCCTGACTCTCCACTAGGTCTCCTCTGGCTTCACCCCAGAGGGAGGATGGACACACATTTTGCCATGTGGAGGTGGGCATTTTGGCTCTCCATGTGGTCTCTACTGGTACCATGGGAGCGTGGGGTGGGGGTACATGTCCCATCATTGCCTCACAAGGATGGAAATCTAGGCTCCCAGCAAACAAGATAATCTTTTAACCTCTCCTATAAACAAAGAAATACAAAAGCAAACAAGTAGATGCCATCTGAAACTAAATAGAATTGATGAAGTGTGGAGAAACGGGCATTTTCACACTGGTGAGAAAGTGGCAGTAGGAACGTATACTGGTACAGCCTTTCTGGAGGGCAATCTGACAAATGTCTAGTAAATTTAACGTGCATATCCCTGACCAAAAAATTCCACTTCTAGAAAATCTATCCTTCTGAAACATTCATAAACATGAAATACTCACACACGCAAATATATTTCATACACACACACACACACACACACACACACACACGCACACTGCAGCAATGAATCAAACAAACAAAAAGAAGTTAGCAACAAATTATCCATCATTACAGAATAAGGGGGAAGGGGAATAGTTATAAAATGAAACAATATTATTTCATTAAAAAGGATGAAAGAAACCTGTATGTAATAACATGGAAAGATATTCACTGTAATTAAGTGAAAATAAAGAAGCTGCAAACTCGTATCCACAGTACAGTCTCATTTTTGTTCAAAATAAAACAGTGTGCTGGACCATAGCAAACTACAGCTGGTTGGCTGCCTATCTTTGTAAATAAAGTTTTACTGGAACACAGCCATGCTTACTTATTGCAATGGAGGTCATATAACCCACAAAGCTGAAATATTTACTATTTAGCCTTTTACGAAAAAGTATCCTACCCCTCATATATGCCATATCAACTGACGTTCTCTCTGCTCTATTTTTACTTATCTATGTCATATATTCCTGTAATATCTGAACGCTTATAATAAACATAATGTTTTTATAATAATAAGTAAAAAAACATTTCAGAGAATTGGTTAAATACCATGTGGCCATTAAATAATGCAGGTATAAATTAACAGAAATATCTCCACCATATATTAAATTTTAAAACCCAGTTTACAAAATACCATGTGTAGATGAGTCTCATTTTTCATTTTAAAAATGAGTTGTTATACACAGCTGGGCAGCATAGCACAGACAGCTATCATTTAAAATATCACAGTTATTTTGCTCAAGTAGAAGGAATTTTGGTTTTAAGTACTTCTCTTGCTCTAAAAGAATTGCTTCTTTATTGCTTCTATCAGTGTCTTTGAACTAAGCAGAATGAAAAAAGATATAATTTCTATATCTATATCTGCCACAAGTAGATCCATCTCAGTTTATACCAATTCCTTCATGTCTAACCATCTAAATTTGATCCTCATTACTTCATAAAAACCATCATTAAGAGAGAGAAGAAAAAATAGATAGTGTCCAGGGCATTCCCAGATAAAGATGGTAAACTGAACAAAGGCATTTAACCTCTGCTGACTCTGAATACACCGCAAAAACAATAAAAGTGCTTTTTTCTCTTTTTCTTTTTTTTTCTTTTTTTTAAGCATAAATCCATGAAGCCAAAGGTAACAAGAGAGGCCACAAAAGCAACAAAACACCAGAAGCTGGAAAGCAGATGAATGTTTACTGGCTTGGTAGACCTGAAAAAGTTGGATCTGAAAAGAGAAGAAAAACCAAGAAATGATTCAGAACCTCACCCTCAAGACCCAGGAATGGTTACACTGGGTACCAATAAAAACGGATAAAGAAGCAACTAAAAACAGAAGTATTCAATGAAATTTTATCTATAAAGTAATAATACGATTCCTAAATTCTTTATACCACTCCGAAACTGGGCAACAGCTACTACCCCCCACCATTGCAGAAAAATCTCAGATTTTCTGAAGCCAGTATAGTAGTTTGAAAACCTGGGTACCACACTGAAAACTGAGGAAGAGAGTGAAAGTTTACATCGTAGTACTGAGGCCACCCCTCCTCCCATAGCCTTTTCCTTTCATTCAGATCCCAGGACACTTGGAGGCCTATATTCTCCAGCAAGAGATTGGAAGTCTTTCTCAAGGGAATTTGCCCAGCTCAAGAAGAAAAACCTAAATACATTGATATGTGGAATATCCCCCCAAAATAGACACTGAATATTGTATAATAAAGAATTTGGCTGGCCTTTGTCCCGGGCCTGGGCATTTAGGATTTTCTGAATGATAAGAGTGCCTTTGTTATTCATGGTGGACCCATGGGGCGACACCTGATAGTTTATATTAATAAAGTGTCTCAGACTGGGCCCTTAGATAGTTTGTGATAATGAGATGATGCAGGATGGAAGCTAGTCTTGCCAAAAAGAGCAACCACGTGATTACAGAGTTAGGGCTTTTTGGTCAACATCAAATAGAAGGGCTGGAAACTGAGTTCAACCACGTGGCCAGTGATAGAGTCGATCACACCTACACAATGAAACCACAATAAAAACTCTGGACACCAATGCTCAGGTGAGCTTCCCTGGTTGCCAATACTCTAAATATTCTCACACACTGATGTGCCAGAAGGGTAGTATGTCCTGATTCTAGGAGAGAAGAGAGCAGAAATTTTACATTTAGAACCTTCTCAGACCTTTTGCCCTATGCGTCTCCCTCTTTGGCTGGTTCTGATTTTCTTCCTGCTATAATAAAACTGTAATTGTAAGTATTGCGCTTCAAGTGAGTTCTGTGAGCCAATAGTGAATTATGAAACATGGGGGGTAGTGGAAACTCTTAAATTTTTAGCCAGCTGGTCAGAAGTAAGGGTGACCTGAGGATTCCCAAATTTATGACTTGTGTCTGAAGTAAGAGCAGTATGGTGGAGGATTATGCCTTAACTTGTGAAATTTGGTCTTACTCCAGGTAGCTGGTATCAGAAGTCATTACAAATAATAAGAATACTCCCAAGAAAATGTTCCAGCCAGATCATCCTGTAGTGCATACCACCCAACAACTAAACACTTCCTACGAAGCTTTTAGTGTCTCACTCTTTTAAAAAGCCTCAAAAGGCTAAGGATCACCAGACATATTTGGAAAAAATGGAAGAAGACTTCAGAAAAGCTATCATTGATAACCTTAGAGAAAAACAAAAAAGAACTCACAGAAGTTAAAAATACAAGAGACAAAATAAAAAAACTTTATAAAGAGGTAAAAATAAGGCTGAAGAAATATCTCAAAAAAATAAAGCAAAATGACAAAGAGATGGAAACTAGAAGAGTTAATAAAGGAAAACAGTTCAGAGGGCCTAAATGCGGAATAACAGATTTCAAAAAAGAATGAAAACAATGGGGAGAAAGAAATCAAATATATAATTTAGAAAAAATATTCCAGAATTAAAGAATATAAGTTTTTCAGGATTTAAAGTACCCACTGAGGTCCAGCTC
>NW_011888850.1:1376981-1397343 GCF_000151845.1 Pteropus vampyrus | reverse complement strand
TTCTCTCTTGTTTAAGTCTTAAAAGCAAGAGAGAACATGTCATGCATACAGAACTTAAAACAGAGCAGGAACCGGGGATGTGAAAGGGCGAATGGCAATAAACAACACTGGAGAAAGAGGTAGGAATTAAGAGATGTTACATAATTGTGGTCTATATTGGGATAATTGGGAAAATGTAAACATGAACAAAGTATGATAATAGTATTCTAATTATGTAGAAAAAGGTCATCTTTTAGATATACATATGGAAATATCTAGCAGCAAAATATCATAATTTCTATAATTTAAATATGCTCCAAAAATTAGATAAAACAAATATTGCAAAATGATAATAACCATTACATCTAGTTGATGAGTATATGAATATTTATATTATTTCCACTTTTCAATACATCGAGGCAGGAAGTAATGTGTTGGAGTTCCATGACTATCTTTAAATGGGGATAGGGCGAAGAGGAAAACTAGAAATATTCTACAGTTATCTTACCATATCCTGCCATCGAAGCGCCACTCTCGACATCCATTGTGTTCTTATTTTCCTCTGCTAAAGCTTTAACGTATCTTTTGCTTAAATCTAGTATTTGTTCACGTAACTTGACACTGCTTTGATGTCTTGGTTGTTGAAAAGTATAGTGGAGTAACATCAACCCCCAAATGAGTCCAAATATAAGCAATAGTAAACTCAATTTCTGGGACATACTTTTTCTTGAGATTGTAAAAATCATTTCGGATGAAGCAAACAGACTCGGCTGAAAACTGATAACTAGAGACAAGCCACCAAACAATCCTTTTGAAAGAAAAAAGAAAAAATTTCCTCCTTCTCCTTTAATATTGTATATTCTTCATCTTCAGCAAAGTTGCCTCCCACCTCCAGTTAACTCTGTAAAACTGAGAAGAAAAAAGGTGATTAGTCATAACCTATATCAGTAACAGAACAGACAATGACAGATTTAAGAAGAAATTCTTTAAATAGTTCTGATTTGGAACTATATCATCTTCTTTGCCAACTTTCTCCACCACTAAGCAAGCTTCCAGGTCCTCCATCCATCTCATTTACAAAGATCTTCAAAAATTCAAATTAGAAATAAATGACAATTCAAAATATCTGAAAAAAAATGCCACCAGTCACAAAATTCTTTAAATGACTCCTTGTCGTTTGTAACTAAAACTCTGGATACAAGATTTATAGGAAATCTCCATCTATTCAAATACAGGTCACCAGCCCAAATATCTAAAAACTACTCCCACTCAAAAAAGATAGATGCCAAAATGAAAGTCAGATATAAGGAAAGGTGAAACAGATTACAAAACCAAATGCCTCTCTGAAAAAAAAAAAAATCCTACAATATAAATAATGTGTCAATATAAAAATATCACTAGAAAATATTACTAATGGCAAAAAGATAATCTTAAGAAGCAGCCAATCTAAGGTGAAAAATAACATAATTTCCAAGTCTATACATCTACGTTTATACCAGACATAATGACAAGTGTTAAAACTTGTTAATAATCTTTTTTATATTTCCAAATTCACAATTCTAAACTTTAAATGATGCAGGTATATATTTTTATGATTTAAGGGAAAATGAAAAAGCTATACTTCAATTTTTTAAAAAAGAGAAAGGTGATGACAATCACAGAATCTAAAAAGACATGAAAAGTAATAAAGTCTGTGAATCACCAAAGCGTCCCGTGAAGAAAACTCAAAGTGTGGGAAAAGGCTGAAGAGGGTAAAGGGGGTCAAATATATGGTGACAGAAGGAAACTAGATTTAGGTGATGAGCACATAACACAATATACAGATGATGTATTACAGAATTGTACACTTGAAACCTATACAATGTTATTAGCCAATGTTACCCCCAATAAGTTTACTTTAAAAAACTCTAATGAAATAAAATTATTTACGTTAGAAATACACCTAGAGTCAAAAAGTGCATTTCACAGTTTAATAAAAATAATCCTTAAGAACTTTTAACTTCCTGTACTATGGGCAAATAAAACGTACCAATTTTAATCCACTTAATAGGGTATAATCACATAATGAAATACAATACGAAGATAAGACTAGAAATAAATATAGTATTAATTAAAGTAAACTCTGCAGAGCATTCGATCAATTTCAACAAACATTTACTGAGCATATATGGTAGGCACCAGGGAAGCTATGATTCTGCCCTAGAAATTTGTTTTATAGCACAGGTGCTCTCAAAACTTTTTTAAATCTTATATAAAATATCAAATACAAAACACAGACAATCAAAGATTCTCTAGTAGATGTGTGTGTGCATGTAAAGTGGAGGATCTTCTGCCCTGCCAATTCACCTGTCCCGTTCCTTTCTCCCACACTGCCACCCAATCCCTGATACACTTCTAATAAATTCTGGGACACATTAAACCAGATGGATTTAAATTGATATTTTTAGAGCATTTAGCCCCAACACAGCAGAATATACATTCTTTTTAAGTGCACATGGAACGTTTTCCAAAATAGACCACATTAGGCCACAAAACAAGTCTCAATAAATTTAAGAAAACTGAAATCCTATCAAGCATCTTCTCTAACTATACACAATGGGATAAAGACAGTATATTCAGTAAACGGGGTTGGGAAAACCGGACAGATATATGCAAAAACTAGACCACTGTCTTATACCGTATATAAGAATAAACTCAAAATGGATTAAAGACTTAAATGTAAGACCTCAAACCGCAAAACTCCTGGGAGAAAACAGGCAGTAAACTCTCTGACATTGCTCTTAGTAATACGTTTTTCTGATATAATTCTTCAAGCAAGGGATACAAAAGAAAAAATAAACAAATGGAAATACATCAAACTAAAAAGTTTTTGCACAGGAAAGAAAACCATCGACTAAACGAAAAGACAACCTCCTGAATGGGAGAAGATATTCGTCAATGATACATCCAATTAGGGGTTAATATTCAAAATTTATAAAGAAGTCATACAACTTAACACCAAAAAAAATAAACAACCCAATTTAAAAATGGGCAGAGGACCTGAACAGACATTTCTCTAAAAATATACATATGGCCAAGAGACATGAAAAGATGCTCAATATCACTAATCATCAGAAAAATGCATAAAATCACAATGAGATATCACACTTCACAATTGTTAGAATGGCTATCATCAATAAATCAATGCGTTGGCGAGGATGTCGAGAAAAGGGAACCCTCATGCACTGTTGGTGGGATTGCAAATTGGTATACCAACTATGGAAAACAGTATGGAGTTTCCTCAAAAATTAATAATAGAACTACCTTAAGACCCAGCGATTCCACTTTTGGGTATTTAACCAAAGAAATTCAAAACACTAATTCAAAAATATTTACAAACTTCTATGTTCACTGCAGCATTATTTACAGTAGCCAAGATATGGAGGCAACCTAAGTGCCCATCAATGGACAATCGGATAAATATGATGTGGTACGTATATACAATAGAATATTACTTGGCCATAAAAAAAGAATAAAATCTTAACCATTTACAACAACATGGATGGACCTAGAGAGTATTATGCTAAGTGAAATAAGTCAAAGGCAAATACCTTATTTCACTTACATGTGGAATCTAAAAATCAAAATAAATAAACATACAAAACAGAAACAGACTCATAGATACAGAGAACAAACTGATGGTTGCCAGACAGGAGGGGGTTTGAGGGACTGGGTGAAAAAAGTGAGGGGATTAAGAAGAAAAAATGGGTAGTTATAAAACAGTCACAAGGATGTAAAGTACTACATAGAGAATATAGTCAATAATATTGTAATAACTATGTATGATGCCAGGTGGGTATGAGAGTTATCAGGGGGAATCACTTTGTAAATTACATAAATGTCTAACTAGTATTCTATACCAGTATAAAATAATATTGACTGTCAAATGTATTTGAAAAATTTTTTAAAGAAAAAAAGGAAAACAAACTTCAAATTCATCATAAGTAATGTTACCAAAATAAAGGGGTTTGTTTTGCCTGTGCTCATAAAAGCCAAACAAGATACCAGCAAGGGTTTGCAGCAAAGAAAGTAAAGGTTTATTTAAGGAAATGGCGCCATACTGAAGACACAGGTGCACTAGCACTCAAAGACCTGCCTCCTGGACGGCCTCTAGGGCAGGGGCCCCCAACCCCTGGGCCATGGACTGATACTATCTGCAGCCTGTTAGAAACCAGGCCACACAGCAGGAGGTGAGTGGCAGGAGAGCAAGCGAAGCTTCATCTGTATTTGCAGCCGCTCCCCAGTGCTAGCATCACCACCTCAGCTCATCAGGCATTAGATTCTCATAGGAGCACTGTCCTTAGTTCCAAAAAGGTTGGGGACCACTGCTCTAGGGCACAGGTTATACAGGGGAAAACTCATTAGTCATGGTAGCTAAGGGAGTTGGGGTCGTGGACTCTACTGATTGGTCAGGCCTAGGGTAGGAGGCAGCTGATCACTGCATCAGGTCCTGATGTCAGTCATAGCGCCGGTCCGTCTGGTTTCGAGCAGATGCCAGTGGGGTCTTCTGCCTTCATGAGTCTGGAGCTGAAATACAACTGAGGTCAAAACGTTATCTTTAGTTTGACAGAAACTTTTTCTGTGGTCAATAGACCTAAGGCTGTTGATGCTAACCTAAGGGCTTACTGATTAAGTAAGTGTTTGTATAGCATGTGGAAAGATAAGGAAAGAAGCAAGTGAGTCATGGTGCTATTAGACTACACAAGGCCGATTTGAATGAAGGCTAAAGGAAAGTCATTTTTTAAAAAGTTTTGCACTGTTACAGTAACAGCAGGGGAGTTTTTAAAAGCAAAAATAAAACCATCATCACCTTCATCATCATTATTATGTGGACCTAAGATAGGTTATGGAATATTTTTAGGATTCCCAGGGGAAAGGTCTCACTCAACTGCAGAAATTATAAAAGGTATTACAGTCTATATGGCCCAAAGGTAGAAGTAAGGCATGGAGACACAATTAAATTGAAGAATCTGTAGAGTACTAGACCTGAAGGAGGGCAACAGAGTGTAGTCCAAGTACCACTATCTCCAACTGGATCCCTGCAGCTGCTTTTCAAGTGGTTTCCCAATTCCTCTTCAACCCCATTTCAAGCCATTGTCCTCACTACAGCCAAAATGTTCTTTCAAAAACAAAAGTCATGATTCGAATAGTCACATTTTGAACATTTCTCCAAAGGAGAGATGCAAATGGCCAATAAGCACATGAAGACATGCTCTAATCACTGATCATTAGGGAAATACAAATTAAAACCACAATGAAATACCACTTAACATCGGTTAGAATGCCTATGAAGGGCATCAGAGTATGCCACAGCAAAATTTCCCACTTTCATATAAGGATTTTGACCTGAGGATAACTGAGAAACAGTAGATGCAAGGACTCCCTGCCCGCCTTTCTACCTTAAAGCAAGACATGAATTTCCCATGAGAAAGTGGAGTTGATGTTGAGTCAAATAAAACAACCCTTATATTCCATTGGTTTCCCCCATATATTTACCTTCCCACAATTTACTGCCCCTAGGAACTCAAACTCCTTTCCCTTTGCCTTGTCACATCTCCACAATTTATGGCTCTTTGTTTAAATTATATATAAACTCTGAGGCCTAACTGCTTCTTAAGAGTTTTCATTTCTGTGAGGCCCTTCATTTGTATATGAAACAAATCTTTTTTTCCTGTTAATGTCTTTTGTCAATTTAATTTACAGAGCACAGACATTGAACATGAGAAGGTAGAGGAAAAAGTATTTTTCTTACAGCTTGTGGGGTTCATTACGAGTTCCCCACAAGATGTGCTGCTGTGGTATACATAGTTTTGAGCTAAGGGCAATTTTAGCTTCAGGCTCAAGAGAAAATTCTGCCCCTCCCTTTTAACTACCTAGAAAAACTTGAATTAGTGGCCTTTCCCAGAATAAGAGATTATCAGAGTAAACCTCTTTCAGCACATCTACAGGGCAGGACAAATTTCCACTTAAGTACCTGCTTTTCTTACCATCCTGCAATGACCCTTTGAAAACCCCAAGGCACCTTAAATCATCCCTAGCTCAGGATGTCTTATATACCCATGGTCCCTTTCTATCTCCAAACCTCTCTTGCATGCGGGGTCTCTGACTTTCATGTATATGGGGTTCCTATATATATGTATGTATTAAATTTGGTTATTTTCTCTTGCTAATCTGTTTCATGTCTATTTATTAGACCAGCCAAGAACCCTGAGGGTAGAGGGAAGTTTGTTCCTCCCGCAAAAGCTATTAAAAAAAAAAGAACTGTTGGTGTGGATATGCAAAAATTGAAACTCTTATGCATTGCTTGTGGGAATGTGAAATGGTACGGAATTATCATATGATCCAGCAATTCTGCTTCTGGGTATAATCACAAAAGAACTGAAAGCAAGGACTCAAAAGAGATACTTGTATAGCCATGGTCATTGCAGCATTATTCACAATAGCCAAAAGTGGAAACAACCTAAGTGTTCATCAATAGATGAGCAGATAAAAAAAATGTGCTATATACATATAAAGGATTATTATTCAGCCTTAAAAGGGAATAAAATTCTGATACAAACTACAAGCTACAACATGGACGAACCTTAAAGATATTATACTAAGTTAAATTAAATAAGACAGGCACAAAAGGACAAATATGGTATGATTCCACTGATATAGGTAGCTACAATCGTCAGATACACAGAGACAAAAAGTAGAATGCTGGATACCAAGAGCTGGGGAGGAAGGAGAATAGAGAGCTATGGTTTTAAGATTAGGGTACAGACGTCCATTCTGGAATGATGAAGAAGTTCTGGAGAAGTACAGTGGTGACGGTTGTATGACAATGTGACTGTATTTAATGCTACTGAACTATATACACTTAAAATGGCTAACATGGTACATTTTATGGTTATGTATTTTTTACCATACTCACACACACATCAAGTCATATCACTCGCCTGTTTAACAACTCTTCGACAATTTCCCACTGCACTTAAAATACAATGAAAAGTCTACCACAATCCAGGAGGCCCTGCATAATCTGACTTCTACTTTTATTTCTCTGTCTTAATCACACACCACTTCCCCCTTGCTCATGGTGCTTTGGCCACACCAGACGAAAACACCAAATTCTTTGACCTCAGGGTCTATATGCTGCTATTCCCCTGCTGTATAAGCTCTTCCCGTGCCTTGTTCCTTTCATCCTAGTTCGAACATCACCTCTTCAGAAAGTAGCACTCCCACTCCTACCACACCTCCAGCCTCAAAGCACTCCATCATTCTCCATATGAAATTACACAGTCTATCTTTAAAACCTTGAGCGAGTTATTTTGTCTCCCTAAACCCTGATGTCCTGATCGTCAACAGTCTCTTCCTAATCCTGGTGAGGGTAAATGACACCTCACCCTACTCAATAAATATTAACCTTTATTATAATTAACATCAGACGCTTATGCAGCAATGCCAGTTAATTCTTAATAACTTGTATAACTTGAGTTAATACTGGTGATGTTTTATTAGGCCCAAATAAAACTCCTCTGATTAACTCTCATGGTCCTCCATAATTCAGTTCCCAGAGACCAAATTTATTTCTCATTAACCACAAAAAATATCTCCCCCAATCAAGCCAGTTTTCGCACTGTCATCCAATAGTAACAATATATCTTACATGTTTCCTTACATCCTCTCAGTCAGTCAGTAACAGTCAGCTAACAACGAGTCTGCAGGCTTGAAAAAATTTCTACTCAGAATTTGTGGCCAACATGAAATACTACAGGTATGCCTCGGAGATACTGTGGGTTCAGTTCTAAACAACCACAATAAAGTGAGTATCACTACACAGAGAATCACACAAATTTTTTGGTTTCTCAGTGCACATGTTTATACTATACTGTGGTCTATTAAGTGTACAAATGTAATTTAAAAATACCTTCTTGCTGAAAAATGCTAACCATCACCTTAGCCTTTATCAAGTTGTAATCTTTTCTGCTGGTAGAGGATTTTGTCTCGATGTTGATGAAAATGCTATATCTGCAAAGCACAATAAAGTGATATCAGTATGCCTGCAGTCACTGAAGTATTAATTACTCAGTCCTAAAAGATGACATAACAGCATGACGGTGATGAGTAACAGCTTGTCTTCCAAATCACCCAAAATGAGACTAATCTTTTTAAATGTTACCTGAGCGAGAAGTATTTCAAAACCTCATTACCTTAGATTGTCTCTCATAGCACAATATAACAACTGATTTTACACATCGTATCAACCAATCATGTGTGAGCCTGTCTCCTTAAATCCCAGGTCCCTGAGAGGCAAGACTAACATGCACACGCTGTTGACACAACCCCACAGAGCCTGGTGAATGATCAGCAGAGATGTCTTACAGTTACTTTAAACACATCCCTGAGCCTAACCCCACCTTCTCCCAAGCAGCAATGTGATCTCCTTGCAATGTTTTTTGGGTGCAGAGGGGCAGAGGAGATGGAATTTTGAGTTAAAATTAAAGTATCTTCAAATTTCCATTTCTGGCCTGGAAGAACCCGAGAAGAAATACAGTCCAATCCCTCACATTTCAGATGAAGAAACTAAAGCCCAGAAATGTTAAGTGTTTTGCCTAAAATGAGAAAATCCGTTAGTGGCAGAAGCTGTCTTGGTCCACAACGCATGCCTTAAATCATTATTTAGGTTTTTCTTACTCCCATACCTTCACTAGAAAGACATGTTTGTAAATTCTGAATGAATTGTAAAATTAAATGAAGCTTGTTCATTTTTTGCTTTAAAGGAATGTAACTAACAAACAGTAATGGCAGTTTAAGGCAATGATCTTAAAATTCTGAAGATCTGTAACTTGGACTATTCACTAAATTATCAAGTTGGCACATTAAAGTTTTAAATATGCTTTAATCACATAATCGAAATATTACAAAGTCACTACTAGAAGAATTTAAGAAATCTTAGATCTTAGTTTTTTTTAACCTAGGCACAAAACTACAATAGAAAAAATATGAAGTAAAACAAAGTTAAACACAAGGTCTTCTGGATGTAGACACCATCACTATGATCAGCAAACACAATGATAAGAACACATTTCCAGGAAAAAAAAAACTGGTTGGGGCGGCGGGGCGGGGGGGGGCGGGGGAGGATACACAAAGGCCCAGGCTCAAACACAACCTTTACGTGCAGTTTCATTTAAGGTGTGAAAGAACTTGGTTTATTCATTCACATGATCACTTATCCATTCACAATAGTTATTAAAGCACCTTCTATGTGCCAGAAACCATAGATGTGAAAGGTGAAACAAGACAGGATTCTTGTTCTTCTAGAGATTATGCTTTAGTAGGAGTAGGACAATAAACAAGGAAACACAGAAATAACCTAATTTCAGCCTGTGGAGAAAATAAAGAGGGCGATGTGAGAATGTCTAAGGCGTCTTCATGAGGTATAAGTCAAGCAAGGCCCTCTAAGCAGGTCTGATCCGAAAAGAACAGGAAATACAAAGTCTGGTTCCAATCTCCTTCCAACTAAAACCCTTAGAATGCTTTTCTGACCAGAACTTGGGAACAGGCAGTAAATTCCTTATTCTTAGCCTCCTCAGTACAAACCGATGGGAATGAGGAGGATCCTAATTGCCAGCATGGCCTGGCCTAGTGTGGAGAAATCAAAGTGCACAGAAGGAAACCCATGAGCAAAGAAAGCTTTGTGTCCCCTTTCTTATGAGAATAGCATTTCACTGTTTAGTAATATACAGGAACAGTTATGATCTGATATGGTGATCTTTACAGAGAAAAATATATTCTTATTAGATTTTCTAACATGAAGTGGACTGTGGCGAGATGGAATATCAAATAAAGTCTAGGTAGCAGTCCGCCTAGACTAATCGTAAGCATGTTAACTTACGATTATTAAGCATTTTAAATACAATTTTTTCAAACTCTAAAATATTCCCTGTTAGAGAATGCAAACGTAGGAAAAAACAAAGAACATGGGGAAATCTTTTTCTTAATTTTTATATTTATTACAGTCCTTAATGTCTCCACCTCAATTTGCAAAACACATAAATCTCCAAAGATCTGTTCAAAATCTGCAAAGATCTGTTCAGAATTTTATTATGAATGTGTCAAATAGCAAACATGCAAACAACTAGATATTTAAGCAATTTTTCAATGGTTTCTCCTTAGCCAGGGCAAATATATTAGTCCAACATTACTATTAGGGACAAATACAGACAGAATCAGTGACTATCTGAAGTAGGATATTCTCATGTTAAACATAAAATGAAGCACAAAGAGGATTAATGACCACTCAACATCAAACAAATGGAAGGGAAATTAAGCACCAAAACTTTTTTTTCAACTTAATATATATGTGTATGCATACATATTTTTTCATACACAGTTGCACACAAGCACACAGTTATACATCTATGGAGTCTTGATATAAAAAGACTCTTGCTATGACTGCAATCAAAAATTTTAAAAACACTGCATTTCACACTGCCTGTCTTGAAATGCTTCCTTGTATTTTTATGTAAACATTGCAACAGCAACTTTAAAAACATTAATGGATGGCTAATTCTACCTTAAAAATCTCTCCTTCAAATTCTATTTTTGCATTTATTCAGCGTTCTGCTTCTTCTACTGTATGACTACAGCTAAAAGAAACATCAATACCAATAGTAGCAACTAGCAAGCAGAGACACTCTCACTCAGCCAAAGGTGCTACAAGAAATACTGCCTATTAAACTCCTAAGGAATTTACAGCTAGAAAAGCAGATATTTATTACAAAAAGACATAGTATGTTCACCAGACCTCAGAGGTTCATAAAGTTCTCTCCAAAAGACTCAGTAATAAGTCCTTCCACAGGCTTGAGCTTGGAATATAATTTCAGGGGAAAAGACCCATTCCTAAAATGTTTTCTCTACATAATATTGCCTGAGGCCAATATCTGGGGAGAGGGGGGAATTGAACGTAGGACACAGCTATCCACTCCTAATTAGGTCTAAGATTTAAAATGTGAACTGCCTGAGAGAAGCTACACTAAAATTCCAGAAATACACAGAAATATCATCTCTCAAGATATTAAGTCATTTTTAGATGTCATTATTGGGAGAGGGAAGAGAAGACAATAGCCCTGAAGAGTATACAGATAAAAGAAAATGGGTAAAGTAAGTCAGAATGAGAATATAAAGTGTTAAGGCAAAAGGGAAACTACTTAATCACTATGCCATAGTAAAAGTTTAATCTAAAATATATTTTGCAGTACTAGATATTTCAGTCACAGAGTCTGACCTGCCCACAGCGTCAGCCAATCATGTTTTGTGCCACATGACTCCATCACAGCGAGCTAAACGGAGGCTTTGGGCACCTTTGCCTGAAGCCTCATCAAAAACAGGGCCCTAAGCAAACCAGGATGTTGGGAGTAGGAACATAAAAGGAAAGAATTTGCAAAAAGAAACAATGGAGTTAGACTAAGGTATTGACAAACTAGTTACAAAGCAGGCATAATAAGCAAACTGATGCTACAGAGTAAAAGAAAATACAGAGCAGGGAGGAAGAGAAGCAAGCATGCCAAAAATGCAGAGAAGGCGTGTGCTGCTCATGAAAAAGAAGGATGAACTGGTCAGTAGAGATGGTGGCAGCTTTCCAGTTCTTTCATGTGTATCCCCCTCTTTCAAGTGGAAATGTACCCGTAAGATACAAATAAATGACTAAAAGGGTTTACATCCATTTTTTCCACATTAAAAAGAACATCAAAAAACCCTTATCATTGAAAGTCAAAGCTAGAAGAGTCCTTGGAATCAGACTAATTCACTATTTTAGAAATGAGGAAATTGAGGACCACAAAGGAACCCAAGGTTACACGGCTAGGACAAGAACCAAGGTCTCCTATTTCCATAGTCATTGCAGTAAATAACACCAACATAGACATTTTTCTTCAAAACAAGTATTTTTGCCACACGTTTTAAAATGAATCAGAAATTATTATGTGCATATGCCGTCTCCCATGGTTTAAGTAAGTTTTCCACATAATTACTCGCTGGCTCTGTTATCCTTATGAAACACATTCATTAGATTTTTCCTTCTTTTCTTAAATATTTCTTTTAAATGAATCTGTCACTAAAGACGTGACAGAAAATTCATCAGGCCCCACTGGCTTTTCCTGGCCATAACTGTACAGTCAAAAATAGCATTACTCAGGACATGTTATTTCACATATTATACAATAGTGTTTGAACTCAAAGTAGTACAAAACAGACATTTTAAGTGAAAATAAATTCAGCTAAGGAATACAAAAATTTCCTTGAAGAAAAACTCATCACCAATGTCAATAAAATTCAGGGGGACACAGTGCAAGAACCGAAACTAAAGAATTGGGGTTAATGTGAACTGTTTCAAATCATTTATTACATTCATTCAGTTTGTCGTAAGAACAAAAACTACAACTTGGAAACAAATCCCAAAGGGAGAAAATCACTAACCAGTGGGAAAAAGTAGAGGGGTAGAAAAAAGTTGATACACGGTTGAAAAATGAAGTTGGAAAAGCGGTGAAGCCGCAGGTCGGGGCTGCAGAACACCTCAGATGCTTACTCTGCCAAAACAAACACTTAAGCTTCTCTAAGGATCCCGCAAAGGACACAGCAGATGCGGGGGGGAGGGATATAGTAAGTCCTTGCATGTATCTCTAAAGCTGATCCACAGAAAAGCAGAGTCATCAATTTCCTAACATTCTCAGCCATCTTAAAACAGCGGAAATTAAGAAGATAGCATATTTTAAAGAATTCCTTGTTTAGGCTTCAGGTGAATGCAGTATAAAGCAAAGAACACACAACCTAGGGTGCTAATAATTAAAGAAAGAAAAACACAAAACACAAATCCAGAGGTTACTTCAGTATAGCTAGGGAAAGTATCGTATTCTAAAGATTTTGGGTCAAATGAAGAATTAGTGGCGTTGTAAGCATATTATTTCTTGTTCTAACAACTTAAAGGTGTGTATTTTATCTCCATTTAGTCGATGAGAAAACTCAGGTTTAGAGCCTTTAATTAACCAAGGTCACAAAGCCAGAGAGCGAGTGACGATCAGGACTGAAACCCAGGCTGCCTGAGCCACTCTTAATACCGCCTGCGAGAGTATAAGCAGTTTCGGTTCATCTTTATCAGTCACCCAGGAACTGAGTTTTGAAGAGGAAATTTAAAAAGAGGGCATTTGACTTTCTCTCAAAGTAGAGCAGAGCTGAGCTGTCAAATACAGAAAGAAGCGAGGGTGGCTGCAGCGCGGGCACTCCATCCCCGCAGCTCGGGTCCGTCGCTCCCCCGCGCCAGGGGCCGCGGGACCGGATCCCGCTCCGCTCGGATCACGCAGCCGGAGCCACGCTCGGTTCTCCGCCCGGGGCCCACGGGGCTGCGGCTGTCAGAGCCAGAGGCGCAGGGACAAAGAGCGTCCCCGGCGGCGGCCGGGGGCTACCGGCCCGTCCCCTCGCCGGGTCTCCGCGGACCACCAGCGGCAGCCGCCCCGGTGCTGCGGGGGGCGGGGCGCAGCGGAGGAAGGGCGGCCGCCGGGCCAGAGGGGTTCCGCGAGTGGCGCGGGTCCCACGGGCTGCAATGCCGCCACCCCGTGCTTCGCTCTCGAACACTCCCCATTACCTTGACAGTGGGCTTCCCGTCACTGCCGCCGCCAACGGGCGCCCGAGCTGGGGCGGCGCAGCGAAAGCGAATTAGAGGGCGTCAGCTGCGTCCCGCGCTCGCGAAGCAGCCTCCAGGTCGGGATGGAGAAAGGCCGGGGCTGGGAATTAGGGACGAGGTTGGTTTTCCAGCTTATAGAGATTTTACTCTTCTCGTCCCTCGCACTCAGCTTCCGCTCCGCCTCCCGGCCTCCTGGCCCGGCCGGGCCCTTCCCCCACGGGGGAGAGCAGCTGCCCCCGGCGCGCGGCATTGTGGGGGTTGTAGTCCCGGAATGCGGAAGAAGCGGCACGTGCTTCTAGCCCGTCTGCACCTACTCTGGATCAGGACGACGCCGTTGCGTAGCAACCAGAGGGCTTTTTGGTCTTGAAAGAGGAGCTTATCGTAGGCATACTCTCTCTGCTTTAGCTCGCCGCAGAGGCTGAAAGGAGAGTGTGGGTGTCTTACTCGTGACCCTCCAGCTGGGAACCAACAATTCTGAAGCTGTTGGCTTGAGGCAAAAGAGCTTAGTAGTGATTAAAGGTGTGCTACGGGCAAGAATGTCAGTTATTGCCCATAAATGCCTTTAGCCAGTGGAGTAAGGCAAGAAAAGTAAAAGATTCAATAGGAAGAAACAAAATTCTCAGATGTCGTAATTGTTATGTATGTGGCATATCCGAAAGAATCTATGAATTGTTGCAGTTAATAAGAGTTTAACACGGTTAATAAGTACAAAATTCATATTTTTTAAAAAATCAGTATTTCTATATTCCACAAAATAAGAGACTTCAATTTTTAGAAGATACCATTTACAATAGCTTCAAACGAATACCTAGGAATAAATCAAAGAAATGCAAGACCTGTATGAAGAAAACATTTTTTAAAACATTGAGTAAGACCTGAAAAAATAAGGTAACATTTTCATGGATTGGAACATTCAATACTGAAAGATGTCAAGTCTCCCCAAATTTATCTATAGATCCAGTGCAATTCCAGATAAAATCTCATAGGTTTGTGTGAGAGAAACTTAAAGACAATTTAAAACTTGAAGAGCGAACACAACCATTCATGAGGAAGAGTAAAATAAAGTGAAAGGTGGAGGAAAGCTTGTGCTCTAATAATTAGTGCAGTGTGGTAATGGATCAAGGATAGACATATATATCAATGGTACAGAATAAAGAGCCCAGAAAGTCTCACCCATACATGGGAATGTGATTTATATTGTCATGGAGATGATGCAAAGCAATGCCTAAAAAACCGTTTTCAATAATTGGTGCTGGACACATGGATTTCTATTTGGAAGAACAAAAATGAAATCGGGCTCTTCACATTACACTCAAAAATCAATACCAGGTGGATAATAGCCATAAGTTCGAAAGGCAAAAGAATAAAGCTTTTAGAAGATAAAAGGAGATAGGAGTATATGTTCAGGACCTGAAGGGTAAGGGACAGACTTTTTAAACTAATCCAAAAGCACTAACTATAATAGAAAAACTGATAAATTTGACTACATTAATATTTAAGACTTGCTTTTATCAAACAACACCATTAAGGGTTAAAAAAGCAAGCCTCAAAATTGAATAAGAAATTTACAGCAGTATGCTGTACACCTTAGACTTATAGAGTTCTATGTCAATTATATCTCAATGAAACAAAAGAAACAGCATATATAACCAAGAAAAATCTTGTATTCAGAGTATATATAAAGAACCACAGTCATAAGAAAAAGATGAACAGACACATTACTAAGGAAGAACAACGAATAACCAGTAAACATGTGAAAAAGTGTCAACCTCATATGAAAATAGGGAAATTAAAGCTATAGTGAAAGAATACTATACCACCCAACAGGATGGCTAAAATGAAAAAGACTGACAATTACAAGTATTGACTATGAGTGGTATAATAAAAATTTTCACTTTACTATACAGAGAATAAATGAATAAAGCAGTTTGGAAAACTTGTTTGGCCTTATCTATTAAAGTCGAACATGGTCCTATACATGACCCAGCATGTGACTTCCAGAGGTATGGCCTAAGAGAAGCATGTTCATGTGTACCAGGATGCATGTGCAAGAATGGTAACAGCAGGACTGTCGTTAATAGCTAAAAACTGTAAACAACCCAATGTCCTCTATCAATAACAAAATGGATAAATAAATTGCAATATAGTTGTATAAAGGAATATAATATAATCAAAAAAATAAACTACATGCAACTGTATAGATGAATCTTAAAATATGCTATTTATTCTACTTCATAAAGTTTAAAAACATGAATAAAGAATGTGTACTTAGTTGGTAAAACTGTAAAGAACAAGGAAATAGTTACCATAAAAAGGAGATTAAGGGCTATAGCCTCTAAGACAGAAGGAATCCTAAAGGAAGGGGGTTGAGACTCGGAAGAAGTAGTGCATTGGAATTCTACAAATCTGTTATTTCTTTATATGGGTAGTGGCTACATTGCTGTATGCTCTATAATAACTCATTAGACTTTATTGTTTAGACATCTTTCCAGGTATGTGTTATGTTTCCCAAGTTAAAAATAAAAGAGCACAAGTCTGGACTTAGATTGCATTCTTTCCATTCTAGGCCCTACAACTGCAGGACATTGGGCAAGCTCCATAACCTCTCTAAGCTTCAGTTTCCCCATCTATAAAATGGCAGAAATAAGAACAACACTGTCATAAGGATGTGAGAATTAAAATGAAAATATGAGTTAAAGCAGATTGCATAGTGCTTGGCAAGCCCTCGGGAAATGTTGGTTATTATCACTATGACCACATTAAAGTGTTAAAGTCACTGAGGCGAGTAGAATCATGAGATGGTTCCTTGAGGTAGGGAATAGGTAGATGAAAATAAATATACGAACAGCCACAGCAGACTGTGATATCTGCCCTATGGAGTGGAAAAACCACTTCCAGCAGAATGGGAAAAGTCTTCATGGTAGCGAGGCACGAAGGAAAAGAGACAATACAGGCCAAGTGCACAAAACACGAGAAAATCTGGGTACAGGTTACCTGTGGTATCCAATACAGTAACCACTAGCCATATGTGGCTTTTGACAAGTGGTGATGTGGCTAGTCTGACAAGATGTTCTGTAAGTATAACACGCACACCAAGTTTTGAAGCTTTTAGTACAAAAACAAATGTAAAATTTTTTAATAGTTTTAAAATATCGATTGTTAACAAAATATTTTGATATATTCAATTAAATAAAATACATTATTAAAATTTACTTGTTTCTTTTTACTTTCAAATATGACTGCAAGAAAAAATAAAATTGCCTATGTAGCTTGCATTATACTTCTATTGGACAATGTTCCTATAGAGATATATGAAAAACAAAGTAGAACAGAGGAAGAACTTAGATGGCCTTAAATGCCAAACTAAGGAACTTTTACTTAATTTAAGGAGCCATGAAAATTTTTAAGATGAGATGGTTACGCATTTGTCTATGAGACCATTATCTAATATTAATGTTGAACCAATCTATTATATTAGGTTGTAAACACTGTACAGTGTTTACAGTATCCACTGTTTCCAGAGACTGGTAGAAGGCACTCGGTAAATAAATGATGAATGAATAACTCTTCCTACTGACCCCACACACAAATCGCTGGACACCACGTATATTTAATAAATGCTGTCTGATTCTGATAGAGTTTGGCAATATATTTCCACTGCACGTTACAACTGAGAAACCATTTTCTTAGATGTCATGGAATGTATTGTCATACTTCTCTCACTCATCATGTCAATGAAAGAGCTAGAATCAAAAGAGTAAATAGCTGCTCAAATAAAGTTAATCAGAGTTGAAGCCATTTCTTTCTGGAATAAAAACCATAGCCAACTAGTACCAGGCCCCAGATAGGAAAATGTCTTGTCAGCAACATAACAGGGAAGAAGGTAGTCTACTTCTGAAAGGAATGGCTAGTAATATCATGCTAATAAGAAAAAAGAGCCTCTCCAGAGGATTAATCATGTTGTCTCTGAGAAGAGTCAGAAACTGAACAAGGAGAAGGATTTGGAATTGAGGCACCTACTTCTACTCTTATTTATGAGATGGAGCATGACGTTGCTCAGGCCGGAAGTATTGCTCAAATTTGCTGTGAACGTGAAAAAAAACAAACAAACAAACTCTGGACTAAACTTGCGGAGAAATAGTGACTCTTGTGAAAAAAGGTGGCTCTTTCCTGAGAGTCGGAGATGGGGAGAACAGGAGGAGGGAGAGACAGGTCAGAAATGACAGGAAACTCCCTGAAAGACGCCTTTCATGCAAAGGCCTAAAACTGAAAGCGCCTTCCCTCGAGCTTTGAGGGCTACATTCAAGTTAACGGAATCTTTGTTCCTTCCGCATCGTGACATGTGTCTGTGATTTGCCTGCCCCTTCATGGACAGTTCTATTTTTACACATAATGGTCCAAAGGGTTTGGTCCGGGAAAGTGTGACAGGCCAGGGAAGGGAGGCCTCTGACCTGCGTCTCTATTTTGGGATTTAGGAATGTGAGAAGAGCCTTCTAACCACAGGAAAACTCCCAATTGAAAGTATAATAAAGAGTTTGAGCCAAGACAGGTATTTTAATTCTCTGTCTCTTATGCTGGGAACTCATCATATCTGACCTAATTCAAATTTAGGCCTTCTTTAAAGAAAGCAGATTTTATTCATTTAAACTCCCAGATATAAATGGCAAAAAGGCAAAGATGAACACTCAAATTATCAGTATCATAATGACCACTGTATTTCCTAGCAGACTCAAGGTCATGTACACTCAGTGAGATGGATTTTAACAAAACAGAAGGTACAAATATGTATATTTTTGGCTAACTTGCCTAACCACAAAAATTACCTACATTTTATTCATTATTACAAAATTCAGAATAATCATTCCATGAAAGTAAATAAAATGACGAATGCTATTGCATTCAAAACTCATCACTGCACATTTTTTCCATGTAAGAATTTAGATTTAGAAATTAAAGTCTTCAATATTCTAAATTAGATAAAATGTAATTCAATTTTTAATAACTGCATTTAATAAATCTCAAGGATAAGCCAGTTTCTTTGGCTATATCTTATTTTATCCATTCATTAAAAAAATGTATAGGTATCTCTCTATTTACTCTTTCTCAAATAGATTATAAGATCTAGTCAATCAAGATACATGACATTATTAAGAGAGAAGATGTTACATAGTGTAGAGTTGTATTAATATTTTGGTCTAAGCATTATTCAACTTTATCATGTTTAATTCTCATAATCTCAAGAGCTTTGTCTGTCATATGTTCCATTTTAACATGTTCTATAAAATTCACACATTCCAATACATTCCCCATTGTATACTACTCAGATCAATTCTTTAGCAGAACAGATAGATGCAGCCTTGAAACTCTAGTCCCTGTCTGATCCATCTATTCCCACCCACATCCTGTCAGCCGTCTCTCTCAGTTTCCACAAAAAAGTGAGAGGGAGGGAATGAAGAGAAAGATTGGCAGGCATTAGCTACATGCTCTCCTCATTTTCTGCCTCCTTGCTCCTATGGCTGATGATAACAAATAGAGCACACAGGCTCTCGGTTATCATACAAATAACTTTATCCATTCAGTCGCTCCATCAAAAAGTGTTTCTGGAGCACCAACTGCCCATCTTTATGCCTTGTACCTTGGAGAATACAAAACTCCAAGCACAAAACAGGTCCACACTTGATGATTTTAGGAGGGGGTTGGGAAAACAAGTCCAACGAGGAAATAATTAAAAAGCAATATAGGTATTACTAAATGACATGATACTTGTGATAAATATAATAGAAATTCAAAGTAATATATGTTTATCGTGTACTTAACTCAGACCAAGTGGTAGAAAAGTAAAATTCAATTACAAAAGGACATTGTTAACTTTGGAACCATATTCTTTTGTTATCATGACTGTTGGAAACTCATAACCAAAAATGTTCTATACGATGTAAAGAAACTATAGGATCTGTGGGGAAAACATAGTGGATGACATTTGTATAATTTTGAAAATATTTTTGCATGATTTCATCTAATTGTTATAACACTCTGAGAAGTGCACAGGGAAGACACCATCAGTTTTTTGTTGAGAAAACTAAGGCTCAGAGTAGGGACATTACTTGACCAAGAAGACACTGCCTATAGGTCAGTGGTCCCCACTCTTTTTGGCACCAGATACCAGTGCTCTTATGAGAATCGAATGCCTGATTGATCTGAGGTGGAGCTGGGGCGATGATGCTAGCACTGGGGAGTGGCTGCAAATACAGATGAAGCTTTGCTCGCTTGCCTGCCGCTCACCTCCTGCTGTCGGCCCTATTCCTAACAGGCCACAGACTAGTATCTGTCCATGGCCCGGGGATTGGGGACCCCTGCTATAGGTGATAGAGGCAAGATTAGAAACTAGATCTGTTTACACCCATCTAGGACTCAACTCAATAATAGTACCAGTCTATTTTCTGGATACTTGTGAAATGGGATGAATAAAAACAAAGAAGGCATTTCCCTCCCTTTTCCTATGTATGGAATCGACTACAAGATTTTCAAAGACTTTAGTTTTCTTTTCTTCAGTCTCCTAAAACTTACACCAATGCCTGGCTCACATTAGGTGTTCTCAATAAGCATTTGCTGGAGAAGTCAACTCTATATAATATTTTGCAGAACGTTTGATCTGCTTAAAGCAAAGGTTCTCTGGAACTC
>NW_011888850.1:1357357-1376541 GCF_000151845.1 Pteropus vampyrus | reverse complement strand
AATTATCTCTGGGATTCCCTACCAAGCTACTGACATCCATTGTGTAAGTCATTCTGCACATGAATTACATTCAACACATGTGGTACCAATAATGCATTTAACTCAGTCGAAGTGATGACAGTTTGAACAGCTATGACCATATTTATATGGAGTGTAGACACATCCCGATTTTGGAGATGTTAACATGTGAAAAAAATGTGAGTCTTAACATTTATATAATTATTATAATTTATAAAATTCAAATGGACTCAGAAGAAGACAGAAGTTTGTTCGGGAGCTCAAACTCTGCAGTTTTATAAACCGAAAGGACAAAAGGCAATAGCTTTGACAGATGTTTGCAATGAATCATCATTGTTGCTGCAAACTTGTAGAAACTGTTAAAATTGTTACTATAGTGAATACTAAAAGGAAAATATTTTTAGAGTTGCCAGGCCAGGCTGATGTGCAGAGAAGTTTTCACAGAATCCAAGAACTGTAAGGGTATCATACGTGACTTGAACCCATCCATTCTACATCATTCCTGACATTTAAAGGTCATCCAGCCTTTAAAAAAAATTCTTCCTGTGATCGTGAACTCACAACTTTCAAAGGAAGTTTATCTCAGAGAAACTCTACTTAAAGTTCTTCCATGTATTTTTTTAAAAATCTTACTTCCTGTACACCTCTTGGCCTGCGTCATATCCTTGAGGATGATACCCTCAAACATAAACACTCTTCATTCCCCCTCAGGCCCTGCCCGCCGCAATACACACCGTGTCTTCTCTTTTCCCAGGTCCATCACTTCTGAGGGTCAACAATTCAAGCTGAGCTCAGCTGTGTGATTCTTCTGCCAGTCTTATTTGGAATCACTTATGCAGCTGTAATTATCTGGCAGCTCAATTGTCAATGAGTGGTCTAAGATGGCCTTACTCACAGGTCTAGCAGTTGTCCTGGCTGTCAGCTTCACGTCTCTCCACATGATCGCTTGGCCCCAAGGGGTCTAGACTACTTTACCAATAGTGTCAGGGCAATAAGAAAGAGCAGAAGCTGCAAGGCCTCTTAAGACCCAGGCTAAGAACTCCCACAGTGACAGCTCTGCTACATTCTATTGGCCAAAATGAGAAACAGGCCAGCTCAGATTAAAGGAGGTAGATAAATATACTCTACTTCTTGCTGGGAGTAGCAGCAAAGTCACAATGCAAAGAGGTGTGCATACCAGGAGGTGCTTAGCATTTTACTTGCTTTATCTCACTTAATTCCCCCAAAAACCTATGGAGTAGGCACTATTATTATGTCATATTAGATGTGACTAGGGCTGATACTGAACAGATGGGACTCATAAACTCTTTTTTATACTTTCCATTCAAATCAATTCTGTAAAGATGAAATCTAAGACAAGTCACAAGACTTTTCTGGTCACTCTTAGATAATAAAAAGTCTGCTTTTTTAAGCTTCTGAAACAGTATTAGCTCAGTAATTAAAATGTTTACTCCCACGTAATAGATTGACTTTCTTTCATTTGGAACTCATCATAGTACTAATTGATTCAGACAATCAGTGATGCTGAAAATAGTTGGTGAAAGTTTGATGAGGAGATTTATATTGTCTCAAAATATCTCCCTTCAAAAGTGTTATTTATTACAAGTGGAAAAATTGTCACTTTATGACAGAGAAATCTGGCAGACACCAACTTATCCAAGTGATCAAAATTAACATGGACAACTATGGGACAAATTGACACCATGTACCTCTCGATGAGATGTTCTAAGAAAAACACAGCATTAGTTTAGAAATATTCCTGTTAAAAATGCAAAGTTACAACCTAATCAAGAGGAAATTCAAATTAAGAGATGCTCTACAAAATAAATGGCCTGTAATCTGAAAAGTGTCAAGATCTTAAAAGACAAAACAATGATTGAAGAGCACCCCGATTAAAGGAGAATAAAGACACATGAAGCTATATGTAATGTATGACAGAGACTTCCCTTTGGGGTCAGAGCCTCACAGGACACTGACAGCAACGGTTCTCTTCAAACATCCTCTTCTAATTCCCAGCCTTCCCCCTGGATAGGATGTGGTCAGCTAAGGGAAGTTGACACTTAATCATCTCCTTCCTGTTCAACTCTTGATTTGGTTATCTTACCCATCATTTTGGAATGTGGGGTACTTGATAATTTGGGGGGAAACTCACTCAAAATGAGGACAAGAAGAGTCCTATTTTAACATTCTATTACATGAAGAAACTAAGGCTTTAAAAGTTTGAGTAATTTGTCCCAGATCACAGATAATAAAAAGAAGAATTGGAATTCAAAAACTAGTGTCAAAATTATGCTCATGAATTTCACCTTGATACATTTAATCTGTTGTCCTGGGCAGTCATATCTTTTTAGATACTGATTAGGTTACTTAAGGAATTTGCTCTACTTTATAATAATTGTTTATTAAACACTATGATGTGCCTTACTACATTGTCTCAGTCTATTTTTTTATAACTGAATCATGTAGCTATTATGTGACCATGGGAAAGTTACTTGGCCTCTATGTGCCTCAGTTTTCTCATTAAAAAAAAAAAAAATGAAGAAAATAATGGTACTTATCTCATAGGATTATGAATATTAAAAGAACTAATATTTAAGTGCTTAGAACAGTATCTGGTACTGGTAGGTACCACGTAGGTGTTAAAAGAATGTCAAATACATGTGTATTATTTAAAAATGTAACTGGTATTCAGTTTTTTTTATTTCTCTCAGTGCTATTTTTTGAGATCTGCCCATGTCATGATGTATAAATCTAACTGCATGCCACATTTTACCTGTCCATTCCCTTTATCAGGCTCAGCCTTAACGTTTGAGGGAACTGACAAAGAGACCAGAGGCCAAGTATCATGTCCAAATATTTAAAAATTCATAAGAGAAGATATCATACTGTAAAATTAAATATTATTTCTCCTTGACAAATATTTTTTAATAAGCATAATATAGAAACATATCTGTAAAGCTAGGATTGTCATATGACTCAGAATTGGCAAAACACCCAAGAGGACTAAATTTAATTTTTTGCCCACGTCTGGTTACTCTGTCGATGGACCAGAGACATCTAGATGAGTAAATAACACATGTAATTTAAAAAGTAGATATTTATTCCAAGACTTAATTTTTCTTGCCTTTGTTTCAGCACAATCGTTGTATTACGATAATCAAAATTTCCCCATTTTGTTTTCTACTGGCAACCATGCCATATTAGACAAACTTTCTTGAGTGGTTATAGTTCTTATATAGTTTTTTAAATTAATTTGGAGAAATTTTACTCAGCTGGGGCCACATTTAAATTCAAAAATGAACCATGAATTTTAAAATTTTTGTATTGAGGTATAACTTGTATACAGTAAAGTGCACAAATCTCAAGTGTATAACTCAATACCTTTTTACATGCTTATACACATGTAACCACCACCCAGATCAAGAGATGGATCAGCTCGCAGGAAGGCTCCCTGGTGCCCCTTTCTGGTCTGTATCCCCACAAAGTAACTACTGTTCTTATCTCTACCTTTATACACACAATTTTTAAATGATACCATCATGTCCAAACATTGTAATGCACATGATATTGTATTATATATAATAAGAAAAATAGTACAAGTATTTTTATTTTACCATACAAATAGTTTTCAGTTATAATACCATTTTCATCATCTCTTAAAACAGTGTAGGTCACTAGAAAATTTCTTAAGTTCTTTCAACCTTTTCAATGCTGTGATGTTATAAAGAAAACAAAAATTGTAAGTATGCTAATCAATTTGTTCAAATGTCTCTTCGATTAAGACCATATCTTAATCTATCATGGCCAGAAAACATGCTCTATGAAAATTAGTTTGGTGATTATTTGTACATAAGTCTTCTTATTTATGATATTTATATAAAATCTTTTTGTTTCTTTGCTCTAATTCCTCATATTTTGTTCAAATGATATCTTTTTAAATATCTTTTGATTTAAGAAAAACTATTTTCTCTAAAATTAAAATAATTATTCTTTTCGAAAGTGAAACTTAGCTGTGCAAGATTTTCTCTGTAAAGCTTTTGGCTAACATCAGTAATGACAAAGAATAGTTTATACCGAATAACAGTGGCCAGTGCAACTTCAAAATAAATTTTATTTTCCTGCTAAGAGCATGAATTGCTCTTTTCTTGAAGCCTTCTATTGTTTTAACTTTTCTAATATATTTTGTATCTTGTCTAAATTAAATTCATTATTTTGATGAAATTTAGGAAACCTTTTCCTCATGTGTTCAAGAGTGATTTTGTATTTGCTTCATCAAGACGTTCAATGTTTGGTCAGATCCAGAGTGTCATTTGTAATGTTTGATTTGTTCAAAAAATATCATAACTATTGACATGATTAAGACCAACAGATTTGAACAAAGTTCACAAGTTGTTTAATGAGTGTTTCTGAATTTTTGGCTAAATTATGGTGTGTGCACTTTAATTTAGCAATGCCTTTGTGTGGGCTTTATCATGCTCAGAGGGTATCACAGTCATAGATATATACCACTAGTGCCACATGGCACATCTATAACAAAGGATTTACCTGTGGACCAAACCAGTCCCTGAATTCTCACTACCCTGTAATGTAAGCCCTGCATCTATGTTCTCAATGCACCTTGGTTAAAGTCCCTGGGGCCTGCCTGAGGCAATGGACTAGAAAGGCCATAAACAGCACTAAAGGAAAAGGGACTTTGCGCATTCTTTCTGTTAACTATTTATCAGTTGGTCTAAGATAGTGTAGGAAAGATCCAGTTTCTCTAAGAAACAGGAATATATCAAGAGATCTCAGGCCCAGGAAGAACACTAAGGAATGTGTAAACCTAAGGCTGAGGTATTATATAAGGGTCTCTACCTGCCAGAAACACTGGCATTTATCAGAGGCCTAGCTATCCCTCTGCAGAGAGGCTCAGTCCACTGAAACAGGTCTCTGCTAAACTACCGGAGGAAGGAAAGAAATATCTCTACAGGGCCATCCAGGTTTGTTTCTTAATGCACTTGCCTTTGGCAATCTTCTGAATCAATGCTTAAAACTGAAAGATGTTTTCTCAGTTCTTCCCTTAAGCCAAGAGCCTACACTTTTTCATGACAGGGGTAATACCAATGAAACATTCCTTAATTTTCCACTTTGTTTTCTTTTGATACTTCAAGTGTGTGTGTATGCGTGTACATGTGTGTAATTCTTCAGTATGACTTTGTACGATAGAGTTAAAGTAGATAATACAAATATTTAAGTTTTTATTTGATGTATGATTTCTTCTCTCACCTTACTAACCATTAAGTTAATAATCTTATATTGAACTTTCCATCCTAGATAATGATCATTATTTATGTCTTGTGTTTAGCCAGACTAGCTTCAACTTTTAAAATCATTTATTCTAAATCTAGAAATATTCCACTGTTTTCTGTAAATGTTGTGCTGTTAAAATAACATTACTTTAAAAGTATTATAATAATGTCCTACATCAATGTTTCAATGTTTTCTTGTTTTGGTGAATGCTACCATTGTTATTCAGCCTTTTTTTTTTTTTTTTTCCATTTCCAGTAATAGCATATGTGTTTTCGTGTGTGCCAGTGACATTTCTGTTCTTTTAATCAGGAACCTAAATATTTCCAGTCACACATACCTTCGCTGGCCAAAACTGACCTTGAAAATTGGTTGTGAGCTGTGTAACCATTTAACCAAATACATAGCCTTTAAACTTAAAATATAAAATACAATTTCTATAGTTTTTTATTACATTTGAAAACATTTTGGTATAAAATGAATTACTAAATTTTCTGCTAAGTGAAAATAGAGATGAAAAACTGTAATCATTCATTTGAAACAGAAGAATGTAATGGTCGTTGTCCGGGATCATTGCTCAATAAACATTGCAAAGCCTCAAGGTTTCTCTTGTTCATTCGACCTGCTGATTTCCCGTATGATTCTATATTAATTTTAATTGCTTTGGTCAGTTGTTAAATCTTAATTAGTAAAAAATGTGAAATTGCAGAGATTTCATTTGACCTATTCAAGCTGTAGATTTGAAGAGAATAATTTTCTTCCTGTTTCATGGTATCAATCAGTTATTAAATCTCCATTAAATAAGCAATTTGTAATCTTCCATTCAAGAATTTTTATGTGGGTGATTCTCAACAAAAGTCTGTTTGCTTTCATTGTTTGAAATTTTTTAAATTTAAGTAGATTGCCTCTTTTGAAGATTTTCTATTTCTTGCCATTTCAGCTATTTTTTCTTTTTGAGCTTCACTTTTGTATTTTCTGTATCTGTGATAAACTTAACTTGTATTCATTCTCAGTGATCCAAATTAAAAATAAACTTTAATATATTCAGAGTCTACACAACTTAAATATATTTTCATTTTAAAAGTAAATTAAAATACATGTAAAGTAAGAAAATGAAATTTCATATACAATTTTCAAAGTCTTTTCTTCTAAAATATTCAAAATTATGTATTACATTAAAATGTAATATATAAATTACAATTAATGGATATCAGAGTATTCAGTCAAAATTGTTTAAATAAAGCTGAATTTTAAAGGTAGTCTTCTGCAATTTGAACTAAATCTTTTAACGTATTTTTATAAAAACAAATCTTTCATAATCCTAACATTCAGTGTCCGTTTAGTTGCCAATGTAAAGGGTCAGTTTTCCATTTTAGGCATGTTATGTCTAAACCACACATAAACGCATTTAGTGATATGAATCGTTCATTGTTGCAAATGTTCCTCAACTGCTGTGTTTATCTGTCGCAAATAACAGTGCTAACGTAGGAGTGACTGCAGACTGCAAAACCAAGAGAGAAGCAAAGAAATGGATTCTCAGCACTCCTAGAAAAGGGCCCTTTATTATGCAAAAATCTATTGCATTTGTAGCATCTGAGAGGATTTGTCAGGTGATTCATTCGTTTACTCCTCTACAGAGCATCTTTGCCACTCGGGTGCTCCCTGATCTCCAAACCGGGTCCATCGCCGAGGCTGACACCAGTAGCACTTGCAGTCTTTCACAATGGTCTAATTCAGTGGCCCCCTTTTTTTAAGGACCCAGGACAAGATAAGCGGATATTTTCCTGGAGCCCGAATAGCATTTGTCACGACAGAGATACATAGATGGACAGGTCAGGCTGTGCCAGCCCGAAGTAACAAGTAACAAGTCAGTGCCTAAGGTGCCCGTGTGTACTTTAAGGAATGTCCTTTTGTATCTTTGTGATATGCAAAGATTTCCAAAGTCCAGGGTCCAGAGCAGAAGCCCCTCTTGCTCAGGTCTAAAGTCCTGCCCCTGTGCTGCTTCCTGTTCTTTGCTACAAACGAAACCACAATAAACATTCTCATTTCTGTCTCCTTAAGGATCGATGAAGAGTTTCTTTGGGAAATATATTCAGGAGTCCAACTATTGAGTTATAAGTTATAACCCATATTGCTCTCTGGAACAGCCTTCCAACTATAATACATAAAGATTTTCTCTATATTTCCATGCAAATATATCATTTTTAAAAACTGAAATGACACAATTTCAACCTCTCATTTGTCTAGTTTTATACTGATCCATTGGCTGGATCCTTTAGGCAATACTGTTTAACCAGTAAACCTTCAATTGTACTAGTCTCTGAGCTATATTTCTGCATCCTTTGTTCGATTAATATATTTGTCTATTGAGAGCACAGATTTCAGCAAACTATTAAGAACCATTCCAGGCATTGGTGAATACAAATACAAATGAGATGTACTCCCCTTCACTCAAGGACCTAGGCATCTAGAAGATGTAATAATGAGAAACCTATTCCAAAGCCTTGCAGAAGTCAAGACCTACTACCGTTTTCTTTTCTTTTATCTTTTTTTTCTTTTTTTACAAATTCATCAATCCTGACATAAGAAAAAAATTTAGGTGTATCTGAAAATACATGTCCCTAGCCAATTTTCACTTCTAGTAATGTTTTTACTTTGTAAGAGCACATAAATGATGCTTTGAATAACCCTTTCTTGAGTCTTGCCCGGGATTGACATCAGGTCTGGGTACTCCACCATCTCCTTTTGGAAAATTGCCACCATATTTGCCAATATCTGATCTTGATTTCACGCTCTTTGATTTTCAAAATAACATCTGTTCAACTACTCATTCTGGGCTATCTGAGCACACTGGACATAATTCATGTAGTCTAGATGATTAATCGAAAGTCATTTAGATGTCTGCAAAACTTACATACTTAATATTTTTCACCCATCTTGGGCTCCAATTTCTTCTAACCCACTTTTGCTTCACCCTTTTTAGTGTGAAGATCATTCTCCTTGACGCAGAAGACAGATTCAAAGAGTTCTGCTTATTCTGTCACTTGTTCACATTACACAGTCGGCCCCAAGCCTCAGACTTAACTCTTCAGATCTTTGCTCTAAATATGGTTATAAAGCTCTTCTATTTTTCCTTAGAAGATTTGCAGTTCTCAACTCATTTTGGTCTTTAGCATTCTGGATGCCATTTTTTACAGATTTATAACACTCTCTCTATTCATCTTTAGTCATATTTCCTTATTTCTATCATTTGTACATTTTCTATTAAAATCTGAACTAATCAGAAAATACCTTATACTACTATCACACTGGCTTCTTCAAACATCTCTCTCTTTCTTCTTTATTGAAGTTACATAAAATTATATAACCAGAATTGAATATAATGACCAATGCCAGAATTGAATATAATGACCAGAATTGAATATAATGACCAATTTAATGAATGATAATAACGTATGAAAATCTCATTCCATGGATTTACTCTTGTATTTTCTTTGAACTTTTTATAATCTGAATTTTTGGCAATTTTTAAGTTATAATTGAATATTCCTATTGTTATAAAAATTTATGACTTAGGTGGAGTCACTTTCTGCCGATATTATTGTCACTTTTACTTCAATTAATTGCAATTTTTAAAGCACATGCATCTTTCCATGTTTGTAATTAGTGACAATGTTAACTCAATGCTATGGAAGCTACTCAGAAAAACCTTCTTGGGCCTGACACCCCTCACACCTTCATGTTATAATTTATTTTTCATGGTTAGCAAAAGGGCTACCAGCTAGTGACAACTGCTTTGAGGAAAGATCTGTTCCCTTTTCAAACTGTGCAGATACTATTCCATACTGGGAGAGAAATGGAAGCATCTTTAAATTCCCTACTTACGTCTCTGTGGATTAGAAATTCTATTTGCTTTTGTTATTCATATAGTTGCCTATAAAAATACATTGAGAATCTATTTTGTGTGTATCCCAAATAAGATGAAGAAAGTTGTGACTAAATATTGCCGTGAACTAATAATTTCTACCACTGGGAAAGTTATAAAAGGACAAACCCCTCTTCCTGCTTTCCTCAACCTCTACTAATCATAGCTCAGCTGTCCCCATAGTGTCCATGCTGTGGGCTGTGGGCAAAACCCATCAGGGACCACTTGCAGGCAGTTCTGGGCCCAGAGCCATGGGGAGTATGAAAGAATTCTGCCTTCAGCAAGAGCCTGAATACATGTAGGTGGTGCCTTGATATTGCTATGCTTTTATTTGCTAAGGAATTAAGGGGGCATGAACTCTATTAATTGGTCTTTGTTCCTTCCACCCTTTGGTCTCTATCTCACTGCAATTAAAAGAATTCAGATGTGTTCCTACCCCAGAGGGCGGGCAAACCGAATTTTGGTAGTCCTTAAAAACTCTGTTATTAAATATTAAGGCAAGTTAGAGTTACTAATTATTCAAAAACTGTATGTTTTTTCATCCTGTATATAACTTTGATATTTTAGATGAAACATAGCCTTGTTTTGACACGATAATCTTGACGTTAATCTGTGCTGCATATTGTATGATTCTGTTTATATGAAATGTCAAGCATAGGCAAATCCATAGAGACAGAAAGTGGATTAATGGTTTTTAAGAGGATGGTGGGAAGGGAGAATGGAGATTGACTACTTAATGGGTACAGGGCTTCCTTTGGGGGTATCACAAATATTCTGGAATTAGATAGTAATTATGGTTGCACAACACTGCAGCTATACTAAAAGTCACTGATCTGTGCACCTTAAAATAGCTTAAATGGTGATTTTTATGTTATGTGAATTTTATCTCAAAAAATTTTTAATCTGTTTTGTTCTGTTCCAATATTTTAAATTTAGTATTGTCAGATCTAAGGGAAAATATAAAGCAACAACTTGTACAAAGCTGCAGAAGACTGATGTTAATAAAAGATGAATTGACCAAAAAAAAGGGGGGGAAATGTGTGTGTTGGGGGCACTCACCTGCATTCAGAGCCGGCTGTAGCCTGAATCCCCTACTTCAAGTTTCCAGCATGCTCATACTGCCACCTGGTGGCTTTGAATGGCCAAACCAGGCAGGGGCCCACATTTAGACTGCCACCTCTTACCTATTCTTCCCTCCAAGCTTGCCCTCTGGTGGTCGTAAAGGATATGTAAAATGCATTCTTTGATAAGATTTGAAATTCCAAGTGGATCAGTGTATTGAGATCTGCAAAGCTCTCAAATAACTTAGCAGGTAGAACTTCCAACACACTCCATTCGTTCCATCAAATAACATATGTGACACCAGCCGGTGTTAGACTTCGGGTATATTTCCCAACTTTAAGCACAGACCCAGGAGTTAGGAAAATTGACTAAGATTTTCACAAGGTCCCGTTGCATTAATGACAATTCCTACCCAAGTGTGGGCTCTCAAGGTGCCAGGCAGTGCCTTTTGAAGGAAAAGGCACTGATCCCTGTGTTTGTGGATGGCACCAGGACTCGAGTCCTTTCCAGCACGCGGGGGCATCTTCATTCAGAAAGCCATGGCTCCTTACAAAGGCAAGTGCAGCTGCGGCTGTGGTCCCTCTGTTCCTGCATACTTTGCTGCTGTTACACCACATCCCCTGACCCGACGGGATATCGTGGGTCCCATTCCTGGCGCACGGTAGCACAAGACCTAGCGGCCTGATATAAATGGGCTGAATGCCTAGTGCCAACACCACTTAAAACATCCGGGGAAGTTAACAAGCTCCTCATTAAATGTAAAACGCCCTCAGAAGCGGCCTGGCTGCCGCTCCGCCAGGCCTACCAACATGCCCAAGCACCGGTTCTACATTCTCAGGGCTCCAGGGACCAGTCCCAACGATCCTGCCACCATTGCACTAGGGGAAGCTGACCCCCATCCTCTACAGTTCTATGGGGACACCCTGGAAAAAGAAGCAGATACCAGTCTCCTGCCAGGGACATCCCCTGCGAATCTTTCCAGTAACAGCTCATAAGGTCAAATCAGTGGGAGATAATAGAGAATTAGAAAGTGAAACATAAAATGTGTAAGTCTAGAGATTTAAAATATTTTAAAAGACCTTGTACAGCAGGAGGGAAAGGAAGAGGCTGACCGACCGTTGCAAGTGTTTAATACTGGCTCTGAGCTACTACTACTCACCACCACAGAAATGCCACAACTAACTGATATTTACAAGACCCCAAAATGCTTACTTTTAAAAGACCCCTAGAGCCTGAAGGGCAAATTCTGGAAAGACACAGGCAAACTTGACCCTCCCATACTATTTAGGAGGCCCTGGAGGGAATAAACATGGTGGCTGGCCATGGGGGAAAAAACATTACCCCAGACTCCCAGATTTTACAGCACCAAAGCTGCATACAACCCCAAGGCCAGCCCTCGAGTGCTAGGCCCTGCATCCCACCTCACAGAGCACCCTTTCCACCTCCTGGGCCCGGTGTCCCATGTCAATTCTGGCAAGGACCCACTGACAGAATTGTGTGGATCTCAGAGAGAGGAAAAGGGTCCCTCTGCCTAGTGGATGCCAGTCACATTAGGAAATGAAATCCAAACAGAAACCGCAGGATCTAGTCTGCTATCAGTAGATTCAGGCCAGACTCCTTCCTTAACCGAGGAAGAGGTTAATGGCCTCTTGTTCCAAAGGAAACACACAACCATTACAGCCCTGCAAGCTGGTCAAATGCAAATGCTTTACTTTGTTGTGGTTAGTACTCCTATCGTGCACAGCCTGGTTAATAGGGTCACTAGTAGACTCCTTGGGCCTAACCCTGTCTCAGGGGAGGTACTGGAGTAAAATCAGCCAGGTGCACATGTGCACCACAGCACGGCTGAGGCCAGGTGCTAGGAGGCCCTGCTAGAAGGGCTTACAGCCAAAGTGGTGTGCTATTAGATGTGGATTCTGACCCAGAGCTCACCTCCCTCCGCCTTAAATGGTACCAATTGAAGCAATGCTTAAATGAGTTGCTCTCTCCTTAACTCATGCCTCAAATTATATTCCAGGCGGAATAGTCCTCTCAATGTAGGCAAATTAGACTCATCTGACTGTCAGGTCTGTACCCTAATGAACTTATTATAGTTTCAATGGGGTGATCTCTTGGTTGTAAAGCTGCTGTCCACAAAAATGTCCCTGCATGTAGCCTATCAATGTGCCTGGAATCTATATAAATTGTGAGTGGAGTCCTCACCAAACTCAGAGGTGGACGTCGCACTCTCCTTTGCAAGGTGCATCCCTGATGATGACTGAGATCTGTGCAGCTAGCAGTAGAGCCTGTCCTTGCAGGTCCATCCTGAGCCAGGCCTTTAGCATCTATATTCAGAACTGAACGCCAGCCAGCCACTCCTGCCCTTCATGGGTCTCCGCCTGGGAAGGCCACACTTCCCCAGGGCTGGCCTCCGCCACCCCTGAGCACACCAACACCTCAGATGCCATGGCCGCAGCCCAAGAGCTCACATTAGTGATGAGTACACCTCTGATGGTGACACCACAACCCAAGAGAAAGACGAGGAATCTATCGAAACACTTGCTAAACTGCGAGTAAGTCCCCCAGCAGCACTAGACATCGCTTTACCTCTGTGGCAAGCCAAACAAGGTACTCTAAACCACACTAGCCACAACAAGGCATTTCTTCTCAACACCCCTAGCTTGAAGCACGTACATCCACGGTTAGGGACCTCTTATTGCTGTGTTCACTGCTCAGTGTACTAGATAATAGCTTTTGCTTTCCACCTGAGGCATCCCTGACAGACTCTACTCCTCCTGTTATTCCCACAACTGCACCTCCTCCACACCAGAAATTGTCACCTCCATTCCTCTCCACATCTCACTCATAAACTCCTCCCCATTGTATGCCACAACCCTGCCTCACATCACAACCAAGTGGGCCAGACCTGATACAACTACATTCATACAAATCTTTAAGATAGCAGCCCAGGCCTTGCAAGTAAAACGATGTTGGATTGTCACCACACAAAGTCAGACCTAAAGACTCCTGTCACTATCTGTCCCATAGTTTTTCCTAGTGATCAGCCCCATCTGCTCATTTCCTCCCAAACACCATAAGTCTCATTTAGGCTAAACTAAACCTCTAATCTAGACCTCAGACAGGGCACCCTGGATCAAAATAATCCTCCACAGTGGTACTTTTTAAAGGCTACCAACTATACTGGAACACAAAAGGCTGGACCTCACCCTGTACACTCACTGCCCCTTAAGGATAAATAATGTATCATTTGAATGCTATTATAGACCTAACTCAGGGAGCCAGGAGAGGTCCACTTGGCCCTGCCCAGCCTGCTAGCTATTCCCAAAGATGGCCCCTATGACTGCAATTTTGTACCCTTCAGTATTCCAGCCACCTTCCTCCTTCCTGGCACCTCTCCTCTAGAGGTGCCCCATCATGTACGAAAAGAGCCATTCTTATCCCTACCCTGTTGGACTGGCTATCACCCCTGGACTGCAGGAATTGGTGCTTCTGCCCTATCCCAACATGATCAAATATCAAAAACCACCCAGCAGTTAGCAGCAACCCTAACAAACCACTAAACCACATTCTAATCTGATGCAACAACAGAATGACTCACTAACACAAATGGTGATAGATAATCAACTGGTGTTAGATTAGGGTGGAATCTTTTCACAGGGCACTTCTTGCCACCTGTACAGTAACAACTCAAGACAGGTACAGGCCAACCTCCAGAAGATGTGTCAAGATTTACAGGTCATGCACCATATAACTAAAATATTTCAACAGATTCCCACACTCCTCTAGTTCCCTGATTTGTTCTCGTGGCTCTCACCATCCACCTGGGGGCAATGGCTTAGAAATGAATCTCAGATAGTAACAAGTTTATTCATCATAGGCTTCATCATTATTGCTTTGGTTAAATGTGCTTTACAATGGCTTCCGAAAACAATACTTATGTCCTTTAACATACCTGCTGCAAGTGATTATTGATCCTGATCTTGAGGCATCACAGGATGGACTGTTGAGAGTTTAGTTAAGCTACTCTGTGATATTGCTGCCTCGGCACTCATTTTGTTTATCTAAGTGAGCTGCAGGGGCTTTAAACTGACACTAGGCCATCATGCAGGTGCATCCCCAAGATAACAGCCTGCGCAGTCACAGGCAAATGTAAATTCCTGATATAGCTCCTCCAACAGCTCTCATGATAAACGGTTTCCCCTGCCTCCCACGGCCTTCCCCTTGTGCACCTTTATATAAGACATCTCTAGAGTTTACCAAAACCCTGTTCTTTTGTTTGAATTGACCAATCCAGCTTTAGCCCAGGAACCCCAAAGCACGCCACCCATGGACCCTAATAAAGGCGTGTGCCCTAAGTCTTGTCACTTTCTGCCTGCACCCTGCCTTGACCTTCTCATGTGGCCCTGTTAGACCTCATACCATGTCCTTTCTTCAGGACCTCTAAGTAATAAACTTCTCTATCTTAATTTCTCTTGTGCTCTTTTATTGAGCCATATGACCCTGGTGGGGCGGGGCTCTACTTAACAAATGTTGATTTAACAAAAGCATACATAATAAAGCTCCGGCACAGCAAAGGGAACCATCAACAAAACGAAAAGGTGCCCTAAAGAATGGAAGAAAATATTTGTAAACCATGTATCTGATAAGGAGATAATATTAGAAATATACAATAGTCCCACTTTATCCGCAGTTTTGCTTTCTGCAGTATCAGTTGCCTGCAGTTAACCATGGTCCAAAAACATTAAATGGAAAATTCCAGAAGTATACAATTCATAAGTTTTAAGTTGCATGAGTGATGAGTAGCGTAATGATATCTGGCGCTGTCTACTCTGTCCCTCTCAGGACGTGAATTATCCTTTTGTCCAGTGTATCCATGCTGTATACATTTCCCACCCATTAGTCGCTAAGTAGCCGCTTCAGTTATCAGATCAACTATTGTGGTATCATAGTGCTTGTGTTCAAGTAACTCTTGTTTTACTCAATAAGGCCACACTTATATAACTTTTATTACCATATATTGTTAAAATTGTTCTATTTTATTATTAGTTATTGTTGTTTATCTCTTACTGTGCCTAATTTATAAAATAAACTATATCATAGGTAGGTATGTATGTATAGGAAAAAACATAGTATATATAGGGTTCTATATTATCTGCGGTTTCAAGCATCCACTGGGGGTCTTGGAATGTATTCCCTGCAGATAAGGGAGGACTATTGTACAAGGAACTCAAGCAAATAATAATAATAATAATAACCCAATTTAAAAATAGGCAAAAGACCTGCATAAATATTTTTCTAAAGAAGATATGCAAATGGCCGACAGATACATGAAAAGATGCTCAACATCACTAATTATCAGGGAAATGCAAATCAAAACCACAATGAGCTATCACTTCATGCCTGTTAGGATGCCTAGTATCAAAAAGATAAGAAGTAACAAATGTCGGTGAAGATATGAAATAAAGGAAACACTTGTATACTGTCAGTGGGAATGTAAACTGGTACAGCCATTATGAAAAACAATATTTTTTGAGGCTCCTCAAAAAATTAAAAATAGAACTACCACATGATCTAGCAACCCCTCATTGGGGTACAGATCTCATGTTCATTGAGGCATTACTCACAAAAGCCAAGGCATGGAAACAACCTAAGTGTCCATTGACAGATGAATGTTACATATATGCAATGGAAAATTATTCAGCCTTAAAAAAGAAGGAAATCCTGCCATTTGTGACAATGTGGGTGAAGCTTAGGGGCATCATGCTAAGTTAAATAAGCCAGACAGAGAAAGACAAATAAATACTGCACAGTATCACTTATATATGGAATCTAAAAAAAAAAAAAAAAAAGTTGAACTCATAGAAATAGAGAGTAGAATGGTGATTGCCAGGGCTTGGGGGTGGTGGGAGGAGTGAAATATAGAGAAGCTGGTAAAAGGGTACAAACTTTCAGTTATAAGATAATTAAGATCTAAAGATCTAATGTATAGCATGATGACTATAGGGAATAATACTGTATCGTATAATTGAAATTTGCTAAGAAAAACAGAACGTGTTCACACACACGCAAAACTAAACATATGAAGTGATGTTAATCAACTTAATAGTGGCAATCCTTTCACCATTTTGTATATGTATATCGAATCACCACCACGTACGTTTTAAAGATATTACAATTGTATTTGTCAATTATACATCAATAAATCTGGGAGAAAAAAAGAGGAAAGAAATAGTTGTCTAGAAGAGGAAAGAAATTGGGAAAACATATTGTTGGGCAGCATAAAGGGCCCACTCAAGGTTAGTGGCCGTAAACTTGATTAGAGAACAGTTAGCATAATTGAATGGTTTTCTTCAGCCTCATTCAGCTGCAGAGGTATAGGATCTGAGTAGATGTTAAGTCGGATTTTACCAGGAACAGGAAAAAGTTTGGAGGATCAATAAATTGATTGTCCTAATCAGATTACTAGAGGGACTGGCCTAAAATGGTAGCAGGTAGTGATCAGAAAACGGACTGCTTGAATTGAGATGGTGGAGGGGTTGCCGTGAAAGTCAATGACCAGCTTAATGATAAGCGAGCTAACGACCGAGGTAGGGTAGAGAGCGAGATTCTCACAGGAGAGGAATACAAGGAACTGAGAGCCTAGGATGTTCGAAGAATCATCTACATGGAGAGTGAAATTGCCAAAATTTAAGACAGTTGTAGTGCTGAAGAGAACGACAGTGAAAGAGGAGCTAAAATCGGTAGGAAAATGCAGTAAGGGGAGGTGGTGAGTGATAAAATCTGACACGAAGTTCAAAACTAATTGTTTGTAAGCAGAGATGAGAAGGAAGGAAATCCAACCCGACCTCCAAGTCCAGTTACAAGAAAACAGACCCCGTTAGAGAAGGCTGCAAGGGAAGCAGTTCCTTCGGGACAGTGTCAGGGTGTCTTAACCTTAGTGCTATTGACGTTTGAGGCTGACGATTCTTTGGGGAGGAGGGGGCACTGCCTTGTGCATTGTGGGATTTTCAGCAGCATTCCTGGCTTCCATCTACTAGTTGTTAGTAGCATCACCTCCAGTTGTGACATCCAAAAATATCTCCAGACATTGCAAAATGTCCTCTGGGGAACAGGGCAAATTACTCCAGTTGAGAACCACTGGGCTAGAGCAAGGAAGTGATGAAAATATTCAAAGAGGAGATTTAAGACATAGGATGTTTTGCAGATGATTAACCATGAACTCCAGAAGACACAGTGGAAAAGGTGGGGATAAATTTAAGCGAAAAGTCCTTCTGTGCACCATTCAAATTATAGCACTTTGGCAGCTGACAGATCAGGTCAGTCCTATTAAGGTGTTTAAACACGCAGTGAATTTTCTGTTGTCTACGACAGTGTCTCTCTGCTCCTGAAGTTGCTCCCTTCGATATCACCATCGCCCGGTGAAGATTGGATTGATGCTCCCATGTGACAGAGATAATAAATTAACAAACTCGGCTATCTCAGCAGCTCCTAAGATTTAAGCTCCACCTCAACAACAGTGAATAAAATTCCATGCTACAATGAGGTTGAAATATCCAAGAATGTAAGGACAGGAAGTTCTGAAAACTAGAAAAGGTGCCATATTAGAATTAAGTTTAATCTCATTGTCCTGTAAAAATAATGTGGGTAGTTTAAAATTTTTTTCAAGTAATCAATACATTCACATGGTTCAAAATTCAAAAAGCACTAAAGGGTTTATAGTAAAAAGACTCCCTTCACCTAAGTCTTTCAGCTACCTTTCTCCAGATAAAGAATGATACCAGCTTTTATATTGTGCTGGCTGGAAAATTACTGCTTGGCTATCACTCATGGGAACATAGGTGATCACCCATGGGAACATAACATTCTAACAATAAGCTTTCTGCTTCTGTACCCCCACTTACACAACCTATCCGTGGGTTGACAGTTAGTAAATAGAAGAAAAATAGACTTGTGTTCACACAGAATGAGGAATGAGGTTTAGGGCTTAAAAACCCTGTACCTCTACATTTCAGGGCTGCTTAATTTGGGGTCTGCATACCCCTGGCAGACCCAGCTGGCTGAATAAAGAGTGTGTTTCCTATTACTCACTGATTTCTGGTGGTCCATGTGTCTATCGGGGGCTGGCAGCTACAACATTTGGAGGCTCCAGCGAGATCTCAGGGAGTGGCCCTGGGAACTAAGACCGGACCAGCCTCCGAAGCGGTTGCTGTCCCTGTTGCAGATTCAAAGGGGTGGCCAACCTGAGACGTTCCAGGGCCCTCGAATGCCATGACGGGGTCAGTGCAATCGTCAAGGACGCAACCTTTAGGACACACTCTTTGTTCTTAGTCCCAACGGGCATCTCCGAGGCCTCGACGTCTGGATAAAAAGGTACCTTTCTGTTTCTGTTGACCGATCATTGGGGGTCCATGGAGAGACTGGATGTAGTCATATCTCCCAGACCGTGGCCAGGCCACGGGACGCCGCCTCCTGTGCCCTGTTATCAGGTTCTGTCTATTGTCTTTGGCTTGTCTAGGTTGTGGGTGGCAGACTTCTCTGGGTCCACTTACACCCCAGTAATTGTTCTCGTCTGAGTGTCTGTTTCGTGTTTTCTGCTCAAGGGATGGGGGGAAGCCTGAGTTCACAAAAGACACCCTTGGGGTGTCTCCTGTGACATTTCAAAGAAGAGTTTGTAGAGGGAGCTGACTATGGCATAAAGTTTTCTCCAGGCAGACTAAGAACATTGTGTGACGTTGAGTGGCTGTCTTTTGATGTAAACTGGTCTCCGGAGGGTTCTTTTGACAGGGGTTTAGTGAGGAATGTTTGGAAGATTGTCACGGAAGACCCGGGACATCCTGATCAGTATTACATCGATCAATGTTTAAACCTTGGCTCCGCCAGTGTGCCCTTTCTC
>NW_011888850.1:1354008-1357307 GCF_000151845.1 Pteropus vampyrus | reverse complement strand
ACAAAAGACACCCTTGGGGTGTCTCCTGTGACATTTCAAAGAAGAGTTTGTAGAGGGAGCTGACTATGGCATAAAGTTTTCTCCAGGCAGACTAAGAACATTGTGTGACGTTGAGTGGCTGTCTTTTGATGTAAACTGGTCTCCGGAGGGTTCTTTTGACAGGGGTTTAGTGAGGAATGTTTGGAAGATTGTCACGGAAGACCCGGGACATCCTGATCAGTATTACATCGATCCATGTTTAAACCTTGGCTCCGCCAGTGTGCCCTTTCTCTAGGGGCACGAGTCTTCGTTGCGGGCACCCCAAAACATACGGCAACCGAATCTCCAAGACAGCCCAGTCCCTCAGTCCTCCAATCTCCACCGGAGGACAGTGACCTTCCCCCACCCTATAATCTAGGACAACAGAAGCCAAATAGTACCGCCTTACCTCCTCAGACATGGGCAGGTAACCCCTATGGACCTCCTGCTCCCGCTCCGGGTGGGGCATCAGCTGATACCATCACCCCAGCCATCCTCTCCTTGTGAGAAGCACCACCCCAGGGACATCACACAGACAGGCCCTTTATGGTTTATGTGCCTTTCTCGACTAGGGACCTGTACAACTAGAAGGCACAGAATCCGCCTTTCTCTGAGAAACCCCAGGCATTAATGGGACTCTTAGAAAGTGTCTTTCAGACTCACTGCCTCACCTGGGACGATTGCCAACAGCTTTTAATTACCCACTTCACCGAGGAAGATCACGGACACATTTGGACTGAAAAACAAAAGATAGCTGCGGGAGGAAAGAGTGTTGAAGAAGCAGGGGAACAGATTGAGGAGGAATTTCCCTCCACCCGCCCAGACTGGGGACACAATTCTCAGGCAGGGAGAATGGCATGAGATCGGTAGCACCAGATTCTAATTGGGGGAATTAGGATGGCTGCTCGTCAGCCAACTAACCTTTCTAAGGCAACTGAAGTTATACGGGGACCTCAGGAATCCCCTGGACCGTTTCTTGAACGAGGCGTACTGGGTACACACCCCCATTGATCCTGAGGCCCCTGAGAACCAGCAGGCAATTAATATAGCCTTTGCTACTCAGGCAGCCCCTGATATCCGGCGTAAATTGCAAAAATTAGAAGGTTTTGCAGGGATGAACCTGTCCCAACTTGTTGAGAACGCCCAGAAGGTGTTCAACAACAGGGAGGCACCGAATAACCCCAAACGTATGGCTAAAATCCAAAGCTACTGTCATCAACCCAGCCAATCTGTTGCCAGACCCAGACCCCGAGACCCCCGTTCATGATTGCATAGATTTCACTGACGCTGTGTGTTCCTCATGGCCAGACCTCGAAGACTCCCCTCTGCCTGAGGCCGATGAAGTTCTGTTCACGGACGGGAGCAGCTTCATGCAGGAAGGAAGGAGGTGTGCTGGGGCAGTGGTCGTAACTCTCTAACTGGCACCATCTGGTCACAAGCTCTTCCCCATAGGACTTCTGCTCAAAAGGCCGAACTCATCGCCCTCACTGAGGCACTAAGATGGGGAAAGGATAAGGCGGTCCCAATATACACTGACAGCCAATACGCCTTTGCCACTGCACATGTATGTACATGAGCCATCTACAAGAAAACAGGGCTTCTGACTTCAGCTGGGAGGACATCAAGAACAAGGGGGAGATCTTAGCCTTACTTGAAGCCATGTAGATGCCTAAGGCTCTTGCTATTGTTCTTTGTAAAGGGCATCAAAAAGGGAATAGTCCTGAGGCTGAGGGAAACCCACGAGCCAATGCAGAGACAAGAACAGCAGCCACAAGGCCAGTGGGGCCCCTACCACATCTACTGACTGTTGTCCCTTACCCAGAACTGCCTCCGTCTCCGACCTATATGGCGGAAGAGAACATATATTTTCAAGACAAGGGAGCCACTAGGAACCAACATGGGTGGTAGACAACCCCAGATAGAAAAATCGGGCTCTCACAGCCCTTGGAAGGTCTCTCCTCCACCAACTACACCAGACCACATACCTAGGGCGAATTAAGATGCTCCAAGCTTTAGATACCTACTTTCACTTGTTAGAAGGGAGAAGAACTGCAGAGGAGATTGCCTCACGATGCCCGGCTTGTGCCCAAGTTAATCCAAAGAAGGGGAAGATAGAAGAACCTAGGCATAGGGAAAGAACTTATCCAGGGGACCACTGGGAATTCAATTTCACTGAGATAACCCCGACAGTGGGGGGGCTACAAATATTTACTTGTTTTTATAGACACCTTTTCAGGATGGGTAGAGGTCTTCCCCACCAGGAAAGAAACTGCCTTAGTAGTTACTAAGATACTACTACAAGAAATCCTCCCCTCGATTTGGTCTCCCTGGAACTTTAGGGTTGGATAACAGGCCAGCCTTCGTAGCACAGGTATCACAACAATTGGCTAGCTACCTAAATTTGCAATGGAAACTCCACAGCGCCTACCGGCCCCAAAGTTCGGGCCAAGTAGAGCGAATGAATCAGACCCTAAAAAAGACATTAGTCAAGTTAGGATTAGAAACTGGTGGGACCTGGGTAGAACTTCTCCCCTTGGTTCTTCTCTGAGCCAGGTGTACTCCATATATTAATGGATTCACCCCATTTGAAATTTTCCTTGGAAAACCCCTACCTTTAGTACCTAGAATAGAAGATGAGAAAAAGGCTTAACTTTGTCTTACTTAAGTCTTTACAGGCCCTTCAAAGTGTACAGAAGGAGATTTAGTCCTGGGTTCGTGCTGCCCACTCATCCCGAGGGACGACTTCCCCATCAGTTTCAGCCTGGGGACTCTGTGTGGATCCAGAAGTTCACTTTCAGGGGACTAGAACCCAAATGGAAAGGACTCTTCACTGTCTACCTGACGACGCCCATTGCAGTTAAAGTAGACGGCATCCCATCATGGATTCGTCACTCCCACATGAAGGCAGCACGAGAGTGGACAGCTCAGGAAGATGGGCCCTTAAGACTAAGTCTCAAGCGTACATAAGTCTAACTCTCTGTTTCTTCCTTTTTTTCCTCTTTAGCCCAGGCATTCGACCAGCCACAACCAAAACCAGAAGGAACATTAATAACTCTGCTAACGACAAAACACAAGGTCTTAAATAAGACCACCTTAGACATAGGACAAGATTGCTGGTTGTGCCTAAACCCAAAAACCCCTTACTATGTCGGGGTAGGAACTACCCTAAATTTAACTGAGCTCGGCAGGCTAGAACTTCAAGTTGATTCACTAGCAGAAGTAGTCCTCCAAAATAGAAGAGGTTTAGATTTATTATTCTTAGAACAAGATAGATTATGTAT
>NW_011888850.1:1345073-1353348 GCF_000151845.1 Pteropus vampyrus | reverse complement strand
AGTAAATAGAAGAAAAATAGACTTGTGTTCAGACAGAATGAGGAATGGGGTTTAGGGCTTAAAAACCCTACATTTCGGGGCTCCTTAATTTGGGGTCTGCATACCCCTGGCAGACCCAGCTGGCTGAATAAAGAGTGTGTTTCCTATTACTCTTTCTGGTGGTCCGTGTGTCTATCGGGGGCTGGCAGCTACAACAATATATCCTTTCAGAGATAATCTATGTGTATACAAGCTAATATGGATACTAAACAGATTTTCTTAAAATGTGTTATATTCTTAGGCATGACCAGGCCACTATCATAGTCAATTATAAATGATATTTTTATATGTGAACAGTTTAAAACTTCTTTTATCATATATCTGCTTCATCAGTTTGTATAACCAATTATATATCATATATCACACAGGATCATAACTTTTTTATATAGGGTCCTTCTGTTACTTGTTCATAACACCTGACTCATTTTTACTGCTGCAATAAATTGAGAAGAAAAAAAATCATCATCATCACAGATTCATTTTTGCTTTATTGGGGCAATTTTGTTTGGCATCATCCTGCAATCATTTAAAGTGACTAAGTGTCAGCATAATGGTTTCACATTTCAGGTAGATTGTTTAGATGCCCTCTTTCTCTTTGTTGATCTTTCTTTTTTTTTTTCCTGGGAGCATTTAAAAATTTGAGATATACTTCATATGACTAAAATTACTATTTCAATAAAGTTTACAATTCAGTAGGTTTTGGTTTATTCACTATGTTGTGCAACAACCATTATCACTATTTAATTTCAGAACATTCTCATCACTCCAAAAAGAAACCCTGAGCCTATTAGCTTTAGTCCCAATTTCCCACTCTCTTCATCCCCTGGTAATCACAAATCTACTTTTTGTCTCTATGGAGTTGCCTAATCCTAACATGTCACATAAATATAATCACACAATATGTGGCCATTTGTGTATGGCTTCTTTCACTTAGCATCATGTTTTCAAGTTTCATCCACTTGTAGCATGTATCAGTACTTCATTTTTTATAGCTAAATAATATTCTATTTGTAGGGATACACCATATTTTGTTTACCCGCTCAACAGCTGATGGGCATTTGGGTTGTTTCCACCTTTTAGCTATTATGAACAAGGCTGCTATGAAGATTTGTGTACAAGTTTTTACATGAACATATGTTTTCAGTTCTCTTGGGTATACACCTAGGAGTGGAATTTCTGGGTTATGTGGTACTTCTGTGTTTAACCTTTGCAAGAAATGCCAAACTATTTTCCACATCAGCTGCACCATTTTGCATTCCCACCAGCAGTGTATGAGAGTTCCAATTTTCAATTTCTCCACATACTTGTCAACCTTTGGTATTGTTTGGTTTTTAAAATTTATTATTATAGCCATCCTAGTAGGTGTGAAGTGTTATCTCAGTGTGATTTTCATTTGCATTTCCCTAATGACTCAAGATGTTCAACATCTTTTCATGTACTTATTAGTCATTTGTATATCCGCTTTGGAGAAGTCTATTCAAGTCCTTCGCCCATTTTCAAATTGAGTTTGAGTTTTTTTGTTGTTGGTATGGGTTGTTTTTTTTTTTTTTTTAATATATTTTGGATACTAGACTCATATCAGATAAATGACTTGCAAATATTTTCTCCTAATCTATGGGTTGTTTATTTTTCACTCTGTTGATAGTGTCCTTTGATGCACAAAATTTTAAATTAGATGATGTCTAATTTATCTATTTCATCTTTGATTGCTGTTATCATTCTTTTACTTCTCAGTGTTGAGATCTAGATAGTCAGAACTGGTTATATATTATAAGTAAATTTTGGTATGGCCTGCTATGAGTGCCCTACATGATAAAATGTATCTAAGTAGAAAAGCACTGTAAGTGTGAATCTCTTTCAGTTCGATCATTGAAAACCTTCATATGCCACCTTTGGAGGTGGCTATTCCACCAACACTTTACTCCGAAATTGACAATTAAAGGGAAAGAATTAAGCTTTTATCCTTTTTAGTAGGAACCATATTTTGGAGTAGTCAAATAATCTATAGTTAATGAAGAAAGCTCTTTTAAAAATCTGTTATTTTAATAGATTTCCAGCTGGTGAATGTAGAGATGACAGAGTTGGAGAGTCACCATTTTGAATAGACTAGTTGATTCACATAAGGATTTTCAGTGGAAATTGAATCCAGTGGATGAAGAATTAATGGAAAATCATATATTCGGATGGCGTAGAGGTATCGATTCCTGATTGCTTGCTAGTCAAAAGGGCAGAATATGACTTCGCAAGGGAGGACTCTATATATCACAACCTCAACCCAGTGATTTGTTTTGGCATCATTGCTGGTGAGATGGCATGACATTGTGACTTCTGATATGTAATACACAGCATTACCCATGATATATTCTCAACAAAAATGTTTAACTTGAATTTAATCGTCTTTAAAATACAGGAAATATAGAGAATACAGGAGCAAGTGAAATGACATTATGAGGAAATAATCATATATATCTAGAACGAGGCTATTATCTATAAAGAGGCATACTATAGGTCTGCTGGCCAGGTCTTTCTAACGAGTGAATGTCAATTAAAAATAAAGAAAGAAGGAAAGAAAGGAAGGACAGAAGGTAGGAAGGAAAGGAGAAAAGGAAAGAAAGAAGGAAAGAAGGAAGGAAAAAGGAAGGAAGGAAGGAAGGAAGAGGCAGGGGGAGGGGATGGAGTGGAACAGAAAGGGAAAACTGGGAATATTCAGGATTAAGAGATTTAAGAAACAAAACAAGAAAAAACAATCATGGTGCTTAATTAAGTGCAGATTTTAACAAAAAAATTTTAAATAGTTTAGGACAATTGTGAAATTTTGAATATGAACTCAGTATCAATTAGTATTAGGAAATTTATTGTTAATCTGTTGGGGAAATTAGATTATTTGTCCTGTGGAAGTTGATTAGTTCTTGGTGTTTGTTTTTAAACTTAGTTTTCTTTTCCTTGTATTTCCTGTAAACTATAATTAGATCTAAAGCTTGATTAGGTTTGAGTTCAATTTGGAGAATCATGAATACTTCATAGAAAGTGCTGTGTAGTTACCACTGTATCACATCAAGAAATGTATCGTGTCTGGTTGTCTCACTTATAGTGGTGCGAAGAGTGATTGGCAGGTTCAGATGGTATCAGAATTCCCTGATTATAAAGTTCAACACCTTTTTTAAAGGTAAATTTCAAATGTTTAGCCCTATCAATAGCAGACATAGTAAAATCTTGAAATCTTGCCCAAGGAGTAGCAATCTTCATATTCATGTTCAATTAACTTCCCTAACAGAACTGTGGTTGAAAGTCCATGTCGACCTTTTATCAAAAAGTATGAGAAAAAAACTTTATAAAGATACTAACCTTAAAATTTTATAGATACTAACTTTAAAATTTGCAAAATACAAATAAAGCTCAAATCACCTCAGAAATTATTACCATGATTGAGAATCAAGTAGATAAATTTGGGCGGTCTTGGCTATGAAGCTATAAGGAAATATCTAAATCAGAAATAGTAGGGAGCTAAGTATTATGAAAAAATAAAATAGACACAGTTGTCTCTAGGAGAAGAGACTAGAGGCAGAGAGTAGTGAGGCAAGGCACTGTGACTTTCCATTATAACCCCATCTGTGCATGTATTACTTCGATAGTACTACAAAACACAAATGTTGAAGAAAAGTAAACGTGCTAAAAACACCCCCATATAAAAGCCTATTGATTAAATATATACGCCTCCTGTTTTTTTCTGTGCCATCAGAATCCGCTTGGAAAATACATAAAAGGATAAAGGGGCCAAGGTCAATAAAAGCTCATCTGGTGACCGAAAATCGTAAAAAGGACTAACGTATTCGAAAAGTGTCTGAAGTTTGGAGGTAAAAGGTGAGGATTAGGCTTCGCGCATCGAGGTTAGGGATCTACGCCAACCTGCGGACTAAGCCGGGAAGACAACAAAGCCTCGCGGGAGGCGGGGCCCGTGACGTCACAAGACACCGCCCCCTTACGCTACGCACTAGCTCGGCCAGAAGGTTTCTGGCGGCCCCGGCGCCATCTTGCAGGATCCTGTGACCGAGTGGGAGTGGAGTGGAGCGGCCGTTGTTGCCGACTCTTTCCTTCTCCCCACGGTCCAGTGAGCGGGTTGATTAGACAGTTGGCCCTCAAGCCGAGACTTGTCTCTTATTTAATTCTGGGGAGCGCCTGGCCGACATGAGTGATGTAGAGGAGAACAACTTCGAGGGCAGAGTGAGTACAAAGCCGCGGGAGCCGTCTTCGGCGGCGGCCCGATGCTCGGGGTTTCACGGGGACGGGCGCGGTCGGGCAGGGCTGCGGGGAGTCTTGCGGGGGCCCGCGAGGAGTAGCCTCTGGAGCCATCGCGGTTGCTTCCTATCATCCCAAGATGGCTTCTGGGTTCCACTCCTGCCCCAAACACCATGGATAACTCCCTCCCCCTTTTTTTTGGAGACCGACTGATACCTGGACTCCTGGGTTTGATTTCCCTCAGCAGCGCACCTTCCCTTCTCCCCACCCCTGAGGCTCCTTATCTCTGTTCTGAGGTGTGGGTCCCGGTTGCGGTGGGGCGGGAGGAGACGACAGGGAGCTCCCCTCCGGCCGGATAGTGGTAGGTGTTTCCTGCGGTGGCATTTCTTGCGACCCCGAGCATCGTAGAGGGTCTCGGGGTCGAAAGTGCGTGGGGCTGTCGTCCGGGCGGGGAGAACCTGGCGTGGGACTAGCTGGGGCCTGTGTCTCCTTGGCTCTCTATTGCAGTGAGCGGCCGCGTCTCTGTTGGAACCGGCGGCGTTGCGTCTATAAAGGCGAAAGCCTTGAGGTTGAAGGTGGGACGAGCCTAATGAAGTGGTTAGTCAACGACCGCACCGACCCTTAAGCGTTCTTAAGACGAGAGCTGTGAGGGGAAAACTACGCAAGGAGCCCTTTTCCCTTAATGTCCCTTCTACTTTCCTTTCATTTCAAAATGAATGTGGAAATGCCATAACGCCTTATTTTTCTAATTCCTTGATGTTGGGGTTTTTTTTTTCTTCTTTATATCTCAACTTCTGATGATTTTCTTCCTTTGACCTTTCATCTAAAAACTGACCGCTCCTTTACAGGTTTTTACGGTACAGAACAAAACAAGAATCTTAGTCTTTCATAAATGAACAAATTTCATGGCTTAGAATTTTAAAAACATCTGGTCAATTTATAATAAATCTCGTAACTCAAAATGTTACCTGAAAATTACAGGCCCTCTCCTGTTTCTTTTATCAACCCATCCCCCAGCAAAGAGGGCTTAAAGATTTTCATTATTTTGGGTCGATGAATATAAACATCACAAAGACTGATACCTGGACTCCTGGGTTTGATTTCCCTCAGCAGTGCACCTTCCCTTCCTAAGGTTAAGTGTACTAGAACTTTTACAGTAGAACTCTATAACGTTTGAGTTACATTTCCGAAGTTAACTCATAGTGGAAGTTGGTGGGAGTGAATCAGTGTGAAACCCTGAAAAGAAAACAGAGTCCCCAGGCGGCATGTTCCGGCAATTGTGTTGGTATTCTAGTCACTAGAGGAAACGCATAAAAAACACTTAAGGTGTGTGCTGGATGGAATGCATTTTGGTGTGTATTTTTAGACGCTCATAATATAAACACCTGGAACCCGACAGTTAGAACGTCGGTTTAGGCTTTTGTTCTTTTTGAGGAAAGACATTTAAATAGATTAGAAACAAAAAGACTACCTTTTATGCCTTTAAAATTGGTTTTTGAAAATAAAATCTGGAGCATAGATATAAATTGGTAGTCAGACCTCCTCATTTTTTAGGATGGGGTATTGATTGTCCGAACAAAACTTTTTTAAATCATGGAATAAAAATATTTGGTGGTAGTTGTAAGCTGCTGTTCATTTTGAAATTTTTAGGTAGTTATGGGAAGGAATTTTGCTGTCCATCAATCTTTCTTAAAATTAACTTTGGTACAAAAAATTATTTTTTTAATGTTTGGTTTTATTTGGATTCTGGGGAAGTGAGGACTGCTATTTGAGACCCTGTTTCCCTTTTAAGTTCTTATTTTTTAATTAGTTATCAAGTCGAGGAATGGAGCAAGTTCTAGATAATTGTCAACTTATCCACCTTCCTTAGTGTTTGTGGTCATAGAAAATATTTTTCATACATAATACTAAAAGGTATTTCAGAGCGAGTGAAGTCAGTAAATTGAATAATGAATATCCCAAGCTGACTTATGTCTTTTTTTTTTTTGGTAGGTTGAGGTAATTGTCTTTATTCATATTTGGTTAAAGAATTAGAAGAATGCCAGCTTTTCTGAGAGAGTACTTAAAAAAAATGTTTCTTAAAGCAATTCACTAGTGCTTTTGGTTTTTAAAGTACAGTGATCTGTTTTCTGCTAACCACAAAGAGTAGTTTAAAGTTTTTATAGAATGCAATTATTGTGTTCTTTGTATCTAAATGTAATAACCATTTAAAGGCTCAGAAAAGGATTTTCAAATGATGTTTTTGAGGTGTTAAAGTGATTGTCATACTAAAGACTTTTAACTGAAATAAATTAGGGAAAACATTGGTAGGTCAGTATTCAGATTTCATTTGCTTTATGTAATCAGCGCATATCAACCCCTTTTACTGAAAAGATGTTTAGAATTAGAGGGTACCTAGAGACTGCAGAACATTTTAAGGAAACAGGGCTAATTCTAATAGTTCCTACTTTTATATAACTTTAGAATCTACATCCCCTTCTACTCAGATCTTTGACATATTTTCTAATTTACTGCTCACAGTAATTCTTCAAGGGCTGGAGTACCATGCAGCCAAGAACCTGGAATGTACAAGTCCTAGTCATTTGCTCTTTGCATTGTTACCTATGCTGTATGTATTTTAATTTACTTTTTTAAAAAGAGTGCACTGTACTTCAGTGTCTCAGAGCCATCAATAGATTTTGTTAAAAACAGTTACAGGAGCTAAATTTTACCTTTATGGATTACTGTCTCTTTCATTTTAAAGGACTGGAGTAAAAGAATTTTAGGAAAGAAAACGTAATTGAATTTAGTTAGGAGTAACCTTAAGAGTTAACCAACCAGAATTCCCTTCTGCCTGAGGCGAAACTGTTGAGCATCTGCTGCCTTTTCACCAAAAAGGCCAGGTGTTCTTCAGGGTAAGAGAACTGGAAGTCTTAAATTTGAGATGACTGACAGCTCAAATCTGGGTAAAAGTAAGTATATAATCAGGTACTATGATGGAATTAATAGGGAATTCAGAAAATGGAGTTGAGCAGTTTTGTGAGCTATGGGAAAGGGAAAGCTTTACCTAGTACGTAAAACTTACACTGGATTTTATGATTAGGGAAATGAATATATGGGTGTGACAATGAGTAAGTAGCTGAATAGTGAGAGATGATAGATTTGACTAAATATGCAGTCAGATGATGAAGGGTTTTGAGTTCTAGATTTAGGAATTTGGATTTAATCCAGGGTGCAGTAAAAGTCATCTCTGGGTTCTTAATTCTGGGAGTGGCATAATGAAAAGAATTTTAGCAAAGGACAGAGAGACTGGTACAGGAGGAGCAGCAGGGCTCAGCTGAAATAGTTAAAGAAGGAAATTATGAAAAATCTGGTCTAACAGGACATGAATGGGATATAAAGAATGAGACATTTTTAAGGGATCCAGGGAATACTGGTGCCTTTTAAATAAGTAGGTTAATTAAAGCAATTTGCTTGAGACATGTATGTCAAGTTAACAAAAATGAAAATGTCTTTTGGAGCTGGGGGTTAAGTTAGCACTTAAACTATGACTTTGTATTCCATCTTCAAAAAGAATGAGTTGTTTGCTCAACACAGGTTCAACTAAAATTAGGATTTTTACTTAAAAAAATTTTAGTGTTCTTTAGAGAAGTTAAGAGGAATGGAAATTAAACTTTCCTTATTTATTTTACTCCCCTAATGTTTTTAACAAAACTTAGAAAAACATTGAGTCCAATTTTTTTTCTTATACAGTGGTCTCGTGTTTTTAATAGGGGTTAATGATTTTTTCCTATGTAGGGGTCCGTCTCATAATTTCACAATTGTCTTTGCTTTGTAGTACAGTTGAAGAGGAAAAATACTAATTCTTGCCCCCTTTTCAGAGCTTGTTCCTACTTATTTTAGGAGACTCCTGGGGTTCCCCTTCTTGATATATAAGATTGGAAGATAAAAGTGAAGAGCAAAACACAATTTGGAATTAAATTTGTATGTGTTGATATTTTGCTGAACAGCAAAAATAGAG
>NW_011888850.1:1323792-1344998 GCF_000151845.1 Pteropus vampyrus | reverse complement strand
TTAAAAGAAAATTCTTAAACTGGGTTTTAAATTTTTCTGTTGTTGAAGTTTTAAAATAAGTGTGAGTATTGGTGAGTTTTGCCCTCTCCCCTCCTAGGGAAAAAAAAAGCAAAAAAAAAAAAATCAACTTCTTCAGCAATTTAATTTCCCTCTCTCATCACATCAAGTTGTTATATAAGGGTAAGGCTTCCTTATAGTAGGGGGTTGTAATAAACTTGAGACAGTCTTGCTTGTCTTAATTTATCGTCCTAAAGTTAAGTACTCTCATTATCTAATTTTAATGCTTTTTTTTTTTTATTCTCCCATCATTTGAGCAAATATTTTGTAAGCTTAAGGAAACATTTTAATGCTCAAATTTTTATATTTGAGATTCTTTCACCGAAGGATGTTAATTTGCTCAATACAGGTAAAAGGTAGAATTTTTAAAAGGAACAATGCAGCTAATTACCCCCAGTGCATAACTGTAATTTTACAGATTAATCATAGATGATGCTTATGATTTTACCATCTCTAAAAGAATAAAATAGTCTTGGGATCTGAAAGAATATCAAGAGATTTAAATATTTAGGAATGAAAGCCACTTGAAAAGTACAAACAAACTTTGTGGACTTAATTTTGTAAATGAACTGAGATTATTTACCTGTGGTATAGTATGTGTAGTATAAGATGTGTTAGTGTAAGTGTGAAATGGCCATCAGTAATCAGCATAATAGTTTCCTAGAACTTGTGTGAAAACCTCTTTGTAATATCAGTTGGTGCTTAGGCATCAAGCAACTAACCCTTGTAAAAGGTATATATTCACATGCTAAGTGAGTTAATACTGATATTTTTTTCATATGTTAGAGATTTATTAGCAGGACAGAATTGGAAGTGAGAAAAATGGTAATGATCAAATGGGGGGAAAAAATCAGTAAACATCGTAAATGAAAGTTGAGGGCAATGATGAAAGGAAATGTAGTTTCCCCTACTTTAAGTTACTGCCATATATAGTTGTGTTTAGTCCTTATTGCCTCATGATTTTCACCAAAGGTGTGAGTGACTAGGCCTGACCAATCTGAGGCAGAGGAAAAGTTGATTTTTTCCTTTGAACTAAATAAGGCTTAGTACTCAAGATTCATAAATGCTTTATGACATTAGAGAGTGAGAACATGAGAATTCTGTAACAGGCTCTTAGAAGTTTGCTTTTAGTTGCTATTATTGGCTTTTAATATACTGAAACCATTTTAATCCTTATAAACTTGTTTTCTATACCTTTGAAATTGTCACTTGTATGCTAGCTTTTTGGACATAACAATTGATCATGACATAAGCTGGCCTGTTTATGAGCCACATTTAAAATTTGTACAAAAGATTCTAATTTTACAGGTAATTTCACAGTTGTGACATGAGTTTAAATTTGATTATAACTGTATAAGTGCCAGTTCTTTGTTAAGCGTTCCCAAAATTATTCCAAACTTGAGAGAATATAGACTCATACAGTGTTAGGATATCCGTGTGCCTTTGTAGGTACAAAGACCACTTTAACTTCACTCAGAATGCATCATACAGGTGTAACCTTAACAAAGGAAAATTATTTAGAAATAGCTAATGTTCGGAGTAGTTGGTATTCTCTTTTTAAGGAATTACTCTAATAGCAGTTATGAGTTGAGAGACTGGGAGTATTTCTTCTATAACCTAAGAGTCTGTAAAAGAAGCAGCCTGTCATATACTCGAGAAAGGATGCAGGAGTACAATAAATATTAAAAGTTATTTGAGTAATTTAAGTACCCTGCCCTTTGGACTTATAATTTACCTAAATGCAGTAGTGTATGTCTATGAAACTAGATCTCCAGTATCATAAACTAGCAGGAAAATATACTTGAGAAAGTTTATTTTAAAACCTTATACTCTATTCAAATAGACTTAAATTTGTGTAAACTTGGCACTATTACTTGGCATAAAATTTAAATTTGTCTTGCCATAATATTAGAATGGATTACAGTATAGCATTTAACATTGGTTGTTTATTTCAGTGGGCTTTAAGTACTAAGCATATATATTGTTGGAATTTTTTTCCACCTATAATACACTAGCTGTATTAAAAGACTGCAGTTATTGCTTGCTGTAGGAATTGTTCATGTTCTGCAACTGTGTGCATATATTTAATAACCATTTTTCCTGATTAGTATATGGTCATTGGCAGTTATTTTCAGTGTGTAACATACAACTGTTTTAACAAAGAAAAGAAAGATGGTTCTTAGAGTGCTTTATTGAATACTCTTAACTTTCTTAATATTTATGGTTACCTAGGCCCCCCCCCACCCCCATCCTTCAGATAGCACCAGAGATACCTCGATGATGAAAAATAGTTAAAAGAACAAACACATCATTTAAGCAAGTTGTACTGTGAGAACTTTCTGCCTGGCTTCTGGTTTATAGTACTTAAGGTATAATGGAAGCCTATTTAAGATTTAAATTCATAATATGATTTGGTTACCAGTAAAAGGTAGAAAAGGATAATCTAGCATTTATTCATTAAAGACTTATTTAGCCTGGTTTCTAATGCACAGTTCAGTGAAAATATTTTGTACCAGCTTTTGAGAAATAAGTTGCTCAAAAGTGGTAAATATTAATATGATCTTTTATTTTTGGTATTATAGAAAAAACTGAAGAATTGAAAGTTCATTTTATGCTTTGTAGTTTAAGTTTGCTGACAATTATTGATTTACCTTTTTAAAGTCTAGTCTCAAAATTGTTTTGGGAAGTTAAAACAGTAGTGACAGCTTTGTAACTAGGAGTTAAAAAGGAATTAAGAGGACTACTACTTAACCTTAAATGATTCCATGAAGAAATTTATGCAGGTTTAGGTTATAAAAATTAAAGGGCAGGCAACAAAGAGATTAGGTATTTAGGACACCTTGAATAATAAAAAGCAAGCCTTTTAAAATATGCTCATGTCTTTTGAAAAGTATTCTGTTACATCTTAATGCTTTGTTAACAGACTAAAAGGAAAATTGCATTTTTTTTCCAATAAGTTGCTATGCCAGAAATGGGATATAAAATTTAAGATGTTACTGAGTTACCTTGTTTACATTAATTCCTAAGATGTGGTAATTTTCAGTGCTCTTGAATAATTTTCAGTTATTAAGTTTATGATGGAAGACATCATAAACACATATATTTGGACCATAAAATTTTTATTCTGTACTAGGAAGCTTCACATAAATAAACATTTAAGAATAAATTTTGGGTTTTAATATAAGATTTTTATTTCTATCCTAGTAAAACTAAAGATTTTACAGTGTCACAGCACAAAGCTTTCTGATATGTGTGTATAACAAGGGCTGTGGTGATGTTTATAGATTTATTCCATCTACTGCTATTCAACAGTAGCTTAAATGAATGTTGTACCAGAAGGTCTGTTTTATAGAAGAGAAAGCCAAGAGAGAAGAGAAGATAGTCATATCAGCTTGGTTAATGAACCAGCCTGTGAGACTTCAAATACAAGCAAATTAGCCATACTAAATAGTAAATATGCCAGTTTTACAGTTTCGGTGAATGAAAAGGCCTAAATTGCTGTGCCTACTCCAGGCATCTGTTCAGGAATTTAGAGAGCGCGAGTTGTGGTGAAGGACTTTATTGTGTGTAGCTAAATGAGAAATGTTAATATTAAACAGGAGGTAGCTATATATTTGTTTTATTTTCATCTGAAAAAATAAATAAGCATTACGTAAAATTCTTAATAAATATGTCTTTTGACATTAAACTTGAAGTAAAGGAAAAGTTTTAAGGAAATTGCATGGTAGTCTTATGGAGTAAATGAAAATAGTGTGAAATTGGAATAATTATTTACACTAATACTCAAGGGGCTTAAGTGGACAGGGAAACCAAACTGTCCATCCTACTTTAGTCATAAGTGCCTCATATATCTGTCAAATTAAAAAGGGGGGGACTTTTAATCATTTTTAAAGCATTCGACTGGAAAGTTTTGATTCATATTCAACTTTTTCAGAAGCCAGTTTTCTGGTATAGGATATAGACACTGAAGGGAGTACAAATATGCATAACTGCATAAAATATGTAAAAACTATGAACAAAAAGGTGGGATCAAAAAATAAAGACCATGTTATAATTTTGTAATACCTCCTTGTACATATGATACTTAATGGATAATACAGAGTTTTGAAATGACACAGTTGCAAAAGTATATATGCTAGAACTTCACAAGCCAAGGGGGAAATTTTAAGAATTTCATTCTTTTCCCCTTACTTTTCTCAGTATGCTTGTTTTACTTAAGAACATACCTTTCTGGTTAAGTTAGAGTAAGCAAAGATAGTGGTTAAAGTTGGGATGTTAATAATTTTACTCTTTTTTCTGCTTTGAATCTCAGCATTTGTCCTATAATGTTTGAATTTAGATGGGTATGTACAAATATTTCAGTGTAGGATGCTTTGCTTTAACTATATTTTGATATCTTAGCATGGCTTAGTGGAAGCTTATTTTAAGATTACTAAGAATCTTCAGGTTATAAATTAGTGAAAATGTAAAGCACAGGTGGGTGGATTACAGTTACTGTTAGATTTATGTTTGAATTAAGTATTTATATTAAAATTGTTCCCATTTTAGGAACTAGGATGAAACATGAAAGGGGAGGAGGGTGAAGAGTATGGTAAAAACATTTAGAGAAATTCAGTATATTCTCTTTAATTTTTAGAAACTAGACTTTTGAACAATTTTAAAGATTATAAAATTGTTTTTTTTAATAAACTAGTTATTTGCACTTTACCTGCTGGCTTTTCCATTTGGTAGATAACATTCTGAACTCCAGCAGAGTTTTATAATCCCCACGTGCTTAAATATACTAAATGTTCTTTTTCCATTAAGGTTAATGTTCGTGAAGAAATTGAAGAGTTTTTTCCAAGAATGTGGAAGATAAATCAAGATAAAAGAAGGCTAATGAAAAGTATTAAAGATCAGAAAATTAAAATTGAATGGGGGAAAAAATTGAACAGAAGATTGGTCAGATAGAAGCACTTGAATATTTTTTTAAGGCTATTTTGAATTGTTTGAATTGGGGAAGAATACACGAAGTATGAAAAATGAAAAACTCAATGAAGAATGAAGAGAAGTAGAAAGCAAGAGTGAAGTAGAATTAAAAGAATCTGGAAGAATGAATGGGTCCTAGGTTAAGTAAATGTATGGTTTATGTTCCAGTGTCTGTATGATCAAGTTGTAGATGAATTTGCATGATTACTTAGTTAATAGAGAATTGGTGCTCTGGTTCAAGTAGGGAATTATTGAGGACAGTTAGCAGTATTAACAATGGGTTATTAATGAGCTGAAATTTTTTCTGGAGGGTGTTGCCTAACCATTTGTTTTTCAGGAGCAATCAATATAAATAATTACGGTACTTTAAATGTTAGGTGTTAGGCATCTACGTGACCAGTGCCATTTGTAATACTGTCTTCTTTGTTAGGAGTCTCGCTCTCAGTCAAAATCTCCAACGGGAACTCCTGCTCGTGTAAAATCGGAGAGCAGGTCAGGATCTCGTAGTCCATCAAGGGTTTCCAAACATTCTGAATCCCATTCTCGATCAAGATCAAAATCCAGGTATGTGTTGAAAATAATACTTAAAATGCTTTCCTTGGATTTTTCAGGGCAAAGTGGTTTTTGCTAAATCCCTCGTTTCTCCTGCATTCTGTATAGAAATTTCACCAAAGACTCTAAACTCAAAATTGTGGAGTTTAGAAATAAATAATACATTCTAGACAAAGACTTACATAAGGTAGAATCATCTCTAAGCCCAATTAATATGTCAGATACTAGCTATTAAAAGATTGTGTCAGTTGATTTAAATGTACTTAGCATTTGAGAATTATTGCTTGATCTTATTTCAACAATATTTGCTCAACATAAAGTTAATTTTCTCGACTGGAAACTTGGCATGTAATTTAAAGCAGAGAAAGTTGATTTGTATATGTTGTACTTGGTTATCAGAATGATTTGAGAAGCTTTTTCAAGATTCACATTCCTACATCCTTTAGTTTGGTAGATTCTGACTTTAGTAGGTCCAGGGTAGAATGCTAGTTGGATGTAATTTAGGGTGGGGGGTATCCCTGAGTAATTCAGAGCCCCTGCCACTACCACCTACTGACAACCACAAAAACTTGCTAGCGAACCACTACAAGGTTCACTGTATCAAATGTCCCTGGTGTACTGGAGTGGGAAAAGGGTTGAAAACAGCCTGGGGCAGTTAGTTTAATAAACTATTATAATTTCTTGATTAGAGACATAGTTTATGTTTTTGGCTAGAGTCTTACTGCAGAGGAGCGTGAAACAGAAGAATCCGTTAAAAGACTACTTTTCTTGAGGTCCACAGCTATGTCTTTTTCTAGATTGTAACCAGGATCCAGCCTAGTGCTTGATTTGCTAACCACCCTGTTTAATTAAATCTGTATGTGAAGAATAGCACTGCATAGAATTTGAGTATAGAAACAGAAATGAACGTATTTTCATTTAAGGACCTTTGCATTTACTAACTTCAGCCTAGGCTTCTCTTCCTTCAGATATTCTCTTATTACTTGATTCACTTCTCTGCCCATGTTTAACCCCAAAACATTAAATAGCATGGACTCTGTTTATTCCTTTAATTTGTTTCATAATACTTGTCACTATTTGGATAGTGAAAAGGTGGGTACTCACTCCTGAAAGGTTTCAAATTAATGTCTCAGTTTTCATTACTATTTAAAAGTAACCATTGGTATTTTAAATGACATTTTCTTATTTATTTATTTTTTTTAATCGAGGATGTAAATTAGTGCTAAAGAAAATGGGAAATATCCTGTTTGGGATTCTTGCACGAACACAAATTTTCTTTAAACCTACCCTATCCCACTCCCCACACCCAAATGATTAATTTCTTTTAGATAGTAAGCCACTCATTTTATTATTTTCGTTCCCACTTGGAAGCCTTTAATTGTTTGCCCCTTTCAATAAATCTCTACCCTCAGCTTGATAGTCAGGCTTTTACACAATGTTGTCTCAGTCCTTATCTAATTTTTACTCTCATTACTTCCTTTGTAAGTATTCTAATTCCTTGTACTGTTTTGCAATTCTCTGATTACATCTCTATCTTTTCGGGGAACCTTTGCTCTTGCTATTCCTAGGACACTGTTCCCCTTTCTACCTAGTGAAGTCTGTTAAGTCTCTCAGCTTTATTGTTAGCTTTCTTTGTTTTGAACAGTCTTCCCTTGTTTTATTCCCTATACTCATGTGCTTTCTTTAAACTTTCTGGCCCTTAGCGTTTATAACATTTATTGAATGCCTTATAGAAGTTATTTTGTATGACTGTCATCACTGCTGTCTGGGTGTTTAGTTAAGGATGGGTCATGTGAATAGTAAATAAGAAATTGTTGCATTAATAGGCAAAGAAAGATTATTGTCTGAGAGCAAGTAGAAATAATCAGATAGGAGATGAACTAGGACTTAGTGGAGAGATGGGTGAAATGCTATAGAAAGCTTGAAGAAATGAAAACCATTAGGTTAGATGGGCATTTTGGTTAATGAACTAATTTAGTTGCTAGATTGCAGCAAGCTAAAGAAAGATTGGAAAGGAAATGATATTTAACAGTGAAGGGAATATAGAACTATATTGAGAAAGTGATAAGTGGTTTAATCAAAGGGTTTTATTGTGGTAGTGATAGTTGGTGGTTTCTTTTGTCGGTTTTGTGATAAAATACACATAAGATTTACAATCTTAACCATTACAGTTCATTGGTATTACGTACATTCACATGTTGTGCAATCATCACCATCTATCTTAACTCTTTTCATATCTTGTAAAACCGAAAATCTACCAATTAAACAATGACTCCCCATGTTGCCCTTCTCTCAACCCCTGGCAACCATCATTTTACTTTCTGTCTTAATGATTTTGATTACTAAATACCTCATGTAAGTGGAATCTTACAGTATTTGTTTTCTTGTGACTATTTTCACCTAGCATAATGTCCTCAAGTTTCATCCATGTTGAATATTGCAGAATTTCCTTCCTAGTGGTAGTTTTTTTCTTTTTAAAGAAAGTAGAGCTTTAACATGCTTGTAAGGTAGAGTGAAAAGAATGTAGAAGGGACAGACTGAGAATAAAAGGCATATTGTAGTGATTAAGAGGACAAAAGGAAGAATATTCCTCTTTTCTTTTTTCTCAGAAAAGAGAAAGGAGCTGAGAATAAACATATGTGTAGGTCCTTGGCATTAGCCATTTATTTTCAGTATTTTTACCTAAATTTATTTCTCTCAAAGGTCGAGGTCAAGGAGGCATTCTCATAGACGTTACACTCGATCCAGATCCCATTCTCACTCTCACAGGAGACGATCTCGAAGTAGGTCATATACACCAGAATACCGGCGTCGAAGGAGCCGAAGTCATTCTCCAATGTCTAACCGGAGAAGACATACAGGCAGCAGGGTAAGTGGTTTTTAAAAGTTAATGAAAACTTAGTAGCTAATAGATGGTCACAAGGATGGGGAGTAGCCCAGCATAGGGACTGCAGACAGCAGTAAGGTAATGACTATGTAGAGCCAGAGGGAATATAGAGTAATTAGGGGGGAATCGTTGCATAAACTATATATAAACATCTTCCCAATGTACTGTATAACTGAAACTAATAAAAAAAATCGAAGGCTAAAAAACTGAAAAAAAGTTAATAAAAAGTCTTTCATGTGTGTTTAGTCATAGCATAATATCTTGCTTTTATGAGAGCTAGACTATTGTTTAAAAGTGGTATACCAGAAATATCCTTGAGTGTATAAATATTGAAGTACATTTTCTTTTCATGATTTTAGAGTAGTTAGATGAAATTCGGGAAGAAAGGCTATGTTCCAAGAATTAAAATGGAAAGCATAAACCAAATTGAGATATTGAGATATTGAGATAAAAAGTTTTATGGTAGGTGGGGAGTGGGCAGCAAGGAAATACCAAAAACTAGTAATAACTAGCACTTGTGGTGTTTAGCACTGTGCAGAGTTCTTTAATATATTTAATACATCTCTGTGAGGCAAGTTACTGTGTTATAGATAAGGAAATGGGGTCTTGGATATGTGACATTGAGGTTTGTTTTTTGGCTAACCAACAAAGCCCAGATTTCAGCCCGACTCTTGACGTTCTTGTACTTAACTGCTGTGCTGTGCTTCTCTCATGTGATACTGTGTCATTTAACTGTGGTGGAGTCTGCTAAAGAATGAAAATGGGGAGGGAGGAAAGTCAAATCAGCAATCACAGATGAGGTCAGATTAAGTACAAATCTGTAAGGGATGTATAGCATTTTAATAAACTGGCAATATGGCATTAAACTTAAGGATGAATTCTTAGGATACGTTGTGAAAATTGCTGGACTAGAGAATAGAGTTGTTTTTATTCAGGTTGTAGATTTCAGGAAAGGCCTAAGTGTGTTGTGAACTGTAGGACGTGGCTCATCTGGTTTTTTTCCTCTTCAGTTATTTCCAAGTCACTTGAAACAATATAATCTTTGTATTGGATGACGTGTTCTATGAAAAGTATTTGTTTTAATTTTTACTTTAATTTGGAGCTTAAAATTAAATGATGTCTTTATGCAACAGGCGAATCCAGATCCCAACACTTGTCTTGGAGTGTTCGGCCTCAGTTTGTACACAACAGAGAGAGATCTTCGTGAAGTGTTTTCTCGATATGGACCACTGAGTGGTGTCAATGTGGTTTATGATCAGCGAACTGGACGATCAAGAGGATTTGCTTTTGTTTATTTTGAGAGAATAGATGACTCAAAGGAGGTAATTTTGTTTTTATAATTATGTGTCAATTTGAAAATGTTCTGGTATGCATGATTATAGTATTGAGTTACTGTTAAAAGTTGATTAAGACTTCAATTCCATAAATATTATGTCCTCTTTCATTACTGACCTGATTCAAACTCTGCCTTTCAGTTTTACAGTTAGAATGGTCAGTTTTACTTTCCAGCTAATACTTCCTGCTATATGCATACCCTGATTGAAATCTGGCCTTATAAAGTGAGATGTATGTGTTTGAGTTAATAGAAAAAGTGAACTATGTGCTCTCTTTTGAATAAGCCTTGTTCATGTTCCAAGCAGATGATTAAATTGACTTTTCAGAATTGTGACGTTTAGATTTATTCTGTTTAATTTTGTGCCTAATTAGTTCCCCATGTATAGATAGAGAGCTTCGTTTTCCTATTCTCAGTACTCAGCTATTATTCTGTTCTATAATTGAAAAATAATACATGAGAAAAATTGGCACTTTTTGATTTTTGTTTAGTGCCATCCTTAATTTGCCTAACAGAATGATCTTAATCAATGTCAATGATTTGAAATAGTGCTGCTCTGATGTTTTAGACATTGGATTGTAAAGGAAGCAGTAGGATTGCTTTCTCTTTAAGTTTATAGAAATTGAGTTAGAAAACTCCATTTTAAGGAAATTGAAGCTCATTGTTAAGGTTTTGTCAAACCTTAATAAATGGCAAGTACTGACATTTTGTGCCATTTTACATGTGACAATAGTTGGGTATAGGTCATTATTGCTTTATGCATCAACAGTGCTTGATTGCAACACAGGCAATCATAGAGAATGTTATGTTATCTTTCGAAAGTAATAGAGGCTATTGGCATCTAGTGAATATAGGCCAAAGATGATACTAAACATCTTACAATGCACAGATAGCCACCCACAACATAAAATTAGCAGTCTCAAAATGTCTGTAGTGCTGAGGTTGAAATGCTTTGGGTTATAAGTCATTTATGTAATAGACATTCTAATAGGCACTCTAATGTTTTGTCAGTATTACGTTTTTGTTTTGTTTTTTACTGTTATATATGGTAGTCTACTTTTATCCATGGGGGATATATTCCAAGACCCCCAGTTGGTGCCCAGAAGCACTTTCTACAGGTCTTTAGCATATCTGAATTGCCAGCATCACTATTGTGCTTCAGGATTGTTATTAAGTAAAATAAGGGTTACTTGAACATAAGCACTGTGATATTGCTATAGTTGATGTGATGACCAAGATGGCTAGTAAGTGACTAATGGATGCGGGGTAGCTCATACAGCGTAGATACACTGGACAGAAGGATGATTCACATCCTGGGAGGGACGGCACACAATTTAAAACTTAGGAATTATTTCTAGAATTTTCCATGTAATATTTTTGTCCCATGGTTGACTGTGGGTAACTAAAACTGCAGTTAAGGGAGACTACTGTATTTGTGCTTTGTTTATTCCTGTTCTCAAGAGATCAAGTTTGAATTTAGAAATAACTGGGGATGTCCGAAAAACTTCTTGTAAATTTGTTACACTCGTTGAGTTATTGTTGCATTTATTGATACTAGTGTCAAAAGGCAAAGATGGGAATGCGAATGGAAGAGGTATAGAGATAGGAGCACTTACTGACTGGTATAGAGGTTCCTTTATATTTAGAGTTCACTAGGTGGCAGTGTGTTACCTAAAGAATGGCTTGACTAGTTTAGATTTGTCACCTGAATTATTATTATGCAGGCTTCCCTGAGTTTAGTTCCCCTTCTCTATGGCTGTAGCTGCCCAAGTCTTTCAGCACAGGCCTGCTTAAGTGTCCATGTTTACCTTAGAAAACTCAATACTATTGTCATGCACATAGCAGGGATTAATATGTAAAATCCTATCCCTTGTTGTTTGAAAAATAAGTTTGTTTAGAGAATTTTAATTTTTGAAATTTCAAGCAGAAAATGTGTTATATTTGTCACATTTTTGGTAGCTGCTTCTTGATGAATTATGCTTGACTTATGCTTATTCTCTTTTAAAGGCTATGGAAAGGGCAAATGGAATGGAGCTGGATGGTAGAAGAATTCGTGTGGATTATTCTATCACCAAGAGAGCACACACACCTACACCAGGCATCTACATGGGCAGACCAACTCAGTAAGATTTCATGTTTCCTAAGCTAAACTATTATTATAGCCAGAAATCTACCAGAAATGTCTACAAAATTTTTATTAGTCCAAAGATAAAATGATTTTTTCCCTATAATTAAAATTGAAAGTTATTTAGTTTGTATGTATTCTTGGAAACACACACATTTGACCTTTGAACAACTTGGGAGTTAGGGACACTGACTTCCACATAGTCAAAACCATGTATAACTTTTGACTCCCCAAAAACTAGTTGTCCCTCAATATGTGCCAGGGTTTGGTTCTGGGACCCCGATGGATACCAGAATCCACAGATACTCAGGTGCCCTGTGTAAAATAGCATAGGTCAGTGCATACAGTTAGCCCTCTGCATCCTCAGACTCCCAACCCAGAGATCAAAAACAGTACAGGTATTGAAAAAAAAACTGTATACATGGACCTCACAGTTCAAACCCATGTTGCACAAGGACCAATTGCATATATATATTTATTTATCCTCCTATATATATGTACATATAAAATATGTATGCAGGGGGATAAAGTAAGACTATTAAAGTGCATTTCTGGCCTTTTCCTTGGTACTATACAAATAGGAAAATTATTAGATAATAGAAAAATATTGTGTGCTTTTAGGAAAGTGTTTCTATTATGTGGCTTTATAAGCCTCTTTGTATATAGAAGGGTATTACTGTTTTTTAAAAAAAAAAAAACCAGCTTTCATGTTGTGTAGAAGAACATAAATGGGGGCTATTATAGTGTTTTTGTTTGTTTTTTTTCATCAAAGACAGTATTTATTTCTTAAAAGTGAAAGAAGGAATATAGGGTTTCATCTAAAACCTGACTAGGGACAATGTAGGATCTGTCAAACTAAAGTGAAGGAAGTGTTCCTATGATTAGGAGTTGAGAACACAGCAAGAGAGGGGCTTAGAGTTTGAAATCACTGCTAGAGATTTAAGCACTAGACCTTGAAATTGTTTTAGTGCTGGACCTCAGTGTAAGGTAGTTAATTCTCTTTGCTGTTTAGGGTTGGTTACTTTATAGTTCTTGATGTTTTTAAGTTGCTTTGAATTAGTCATAAAGACACACATCTGGGCATTTTGGTATTGTTTCCCAGCACACTTCTTTTCACCTTGCTGAAAGGGTCCTGTTGATTTGGGTAATGCATTAATAGAAGAGCAATTTATAGTCCTCATTATTTATGTAATGAATAGAAAGCCAAAGCCAAACACCATGGGCATCAACCAGCTAAGGCATGGAGGTGTAATTGGCATGTAAGGGTTATCCTTTCTCCTTTGTCTTCCCTCCTTCATTTTATTTTATTTCACTTAAGTACCACTGTATTAAATGATACTGGAAATGATCATTCATGTTGATGTAAAATTTTAACATTTTTCTGTAGTAGTGGCGGTGGAGGAGGAGGTGGTGGAGGTGGTGGTGGAGGTGGAGGTGGCGGCAGACGTCGTGATTCTTACTATGATAGAGGATATGAGCGTGGTTATGACAGATATGAAGACTATGATTACCGGTACAGGTAAGTTTTAACTTGTGGTTTCTGTTCTAAAGTAGATAATAGTAGTAGTATTTGGTACTTTTAAATTATGTTTGATATGTATTAATAAAAACGTTAAAAGATTTTATATGATGCTTTCCTGAGGAAATGGGAAAACATTTTCTCAAAACTGAGAACCAGAGTTTAATTAACTGTATTTGCCAATATTTTGTTTTGTCACATACTTACTGTTGTTATAGAAAGAACTTAATAGTTATCATCTTGAGTCTTATTTTGAATGACAGAAAAATTTTTTTTTCGCTTGCCTCAGTGGATTATGTGTATATTAAATAATCTCTTATTTCCTACAGAAGAAGATCACCTTCTCCTTACTATAGTCGATATAGATCACGATCAAGGTCTCGTTCCTACAGCCCAAGTACGTACTCTTGTGCTTTCGTAGCATTAAGAACCTCATTTCTAATTAATAGTTGATTTTAGAAAATTAGGGTATATGATGACTGTTAATGTTTGGAAAAATAACAGACAAGTCAAACTAATTGTCATTTTGACTTTTTTTTTCTCTCTCTTTCAGGACGCTATTGATAGAATGGTTGCAGTTGAGGACATCTTTTCTTTTTCTCTCTTTCTCTTACGTTGTTTAATTCTGGATTTCCCTAAGCTTCTCATCCTTCCTACATCTTAAAAAATAATTAAAAAAAAAATCTTTGGTTTATTTAGGATCTACACTTTGTCACTTGTATTGCTGTTTTCCATCCCTTTTATTATACTCTTAAAGATATAATTGTCATTTTGAGTAGTTAAACATCTTGAACATCTTGAGTAAAAAAGAACCCCCAGTGTTATGCTTTTTTTTTTTGTTTTATTTTTTGTTTGTTTTATTTTGCTTTTACAGAAAATTAACTCGGCTAATCAAATGAGGGGAAAAAATAATCTTTTTAAAGCTTCTTTTGTGTTAGATATTGTATTAGATATTGTATTAGAAATCTGCATTTACGACGAACTCCTTTTTTAACTTTCTTTTGGGGAAAATAGTAACACTTGAAGTAGTTCAGTCGTCAAATTTGCCTGGGGTGGCATGGAGCAGTCAAATAGTTGAGTGTAGAAAGTTTGAAGCTATGAAAGAAAACACTTGGTCATTTCTTTTGAAGAACCGCATTTTTGAACCCTAAAAATTACGTCATTTTTTAAAGATAGAAAGCTTGTGGACTCCTATAAAACATGTTGTATTTAAAATACATCTGTTAAAACTTAAAGTGTGGTTTTTGTATTGAATTTATTGAAGTTTTGAGTATTAATCAGTGAAGGACAACCTTTATTATTTATTACTTAGAGCAATTGTATACTTTGCTGTTAGAAATTTTGGTATTGAGACAATGGTTAAGCAGCAGGCTATTGTATACTATAGAGTTCTTAGAGGATACGTGTGGGGAAAAGTAGTCTCCTTTCAAATAAAAGTTAATTTCTTTGAAAATGGGACTCTCTTTATTGTGTTACAATGGGAAAATATAACTGGATTGATTTGGTAACCAGTCCTTTTTTCTAACATTTTTGCTTCCACCTAAATGTATAATCTTATCTCTTAATCAGTCTTCTAAAACCTTTGTTTTACTCTCCCCTTTTTTCTTGGCCAACTTATAAATATTGAGAGTATTCAGTATCACGCACCATGCTAAAGGAAAGATAAATGATATGGTTCACGTCTTCAAGAAGCCCACATTCTAGTAGGATAACACTAAACGACTGTAACGTAACGTAAGGGGACAGTGTTTTAGCAAAGAGATGGATGATGTTTCAGGTGACCTTTATGAAAAAATATAGGACCATGAGCTTTGTTTTCTCTCTCAAAGCAGTGAAAATAAAATTAGATTATTATGATCTGTGTAATAGACTGATGGGATCTATGGGATTGAAGTGCCTCAGACATCTTTATTGAAAAGCTGACTTCAAAATGTCTGTGTGTGTGTGTGTGCTTTTTTCCCCCATTAAAGGATATCTAAGCAGTCTCCTGTTGGTCCCTAGAGGGATTTTGTTCTTTAAGGCAGGTTATTAAAAGACAAATTCATTGCCCTAAAGAGGACATTAATCTGTGGACTGTGGGAATACTTTAAAGATCAAAGCAATGTATCAACAAAAAGTAACTTTAGCCACAGTCTGGAAGAGAATAGCCATAATGAAGCGACAGTAAATATAATCGAACATATAGATGTGTTTACATACGTGTTAATGGGAAAAAAGTAGGGAAGGAGAATGGAGTAAGGAAGGATACAAGTCTAAATATGGCAGTCTTTGAAGGCTTCCCCGGGGTGAGATTTGAGTAAAATCTGAAGGGAAGGAGGGAAAGGGAGCCTTGTAGATAAGAGGAAGAGCATGTTAGGTAAAAACAACAAATGTAATGGCCTGGAATGTTGGGCAAAGATGATAACCAAGGGCTGGGCCCTGCTGGGGAGAGGGTGGGGTTGGGAGGTGTGGTTTAAAAATAGGCAAGTTCCTTTATAGAAAGGGGAACTGTCAGAAGTGGGTGCATGGGTGTAGTGTTACATATAAATGGATATATATTAGGCTTAAAGACTAGATGTGTTAGATTGCAACATAGAAAAAAGTTTGGGTATTTCTGGGCCTCACACTGTTAAAGAAAATCTTTAAGATTTTTTTTCAACTCATTCAAAGTAAAATCTTTTGGTTCTAACATAACAGTGGTTCCTACTTAATCTTTTTTGAGTCACGGAGCCCTTAAAAATCTGGTAAAAGAAAAAAACCTGCAATCTTAGGGAAAGTGCACATATAAACAGTCTATTGTTTGTAATGTAAAATAAAGGTTTATTTATTGAAACTAGCCGCACCTAATGCTTTTGGTGTATGAATTTACTTTTTCCCAGTAACTAATTTGATATTAAGTGGATTGAATGGTGCATTTTTTTATTATATGAAATATACATTAAAAGGTAAGAAGAGATATACCATCACTGCGGAGTAATGAATATAGGAGATCAGGTCTAAGTACTCCAAGAAAGCAAACAAAAATGGAGTAACAGGTTTTGTCAATTTAAGCTCCCACCAGTAGTACGTGAAAGAGGTCTTTTCTTGAAGCAAAAGATTTTGAAATTTTACTAAAGGAAAATAAGCTGTTATCCTGTACACCACAAAATTATTTCAAAATGAAATTAAGGTAACAGTTTTTGAATACTGGTGGAAAAAACTAATGAAACCAGGAAAAAAGACAACATGATGTTAATTTAAGAAATGGATGCATACTGTGGCATCCTGTATTTAGCGATTGATTAATTCTGCCCTACACTGACTTGTGATTGACTCCCAAAAGGCTATCCAGTCGGGAAACCTTGCCTCGTGTTCGTAGGTTAAAAATAGCAGTTGCTTAACACTCAAACCAGTTATAAGTCCTCACAGGACGCTGTGATGTAAATCTAGGTATGTATCTCCCTGGTGGTAATTTAACCGAGGAATAGATTTTTGTGGCATAATTTATAAACTACTACAAATTTTTTTGTGTGTCTAAATTTGAGAGGGTACCCGTGCAGGGAATGTAACTGGCAACATACTGAGCTGGGTATAAAATTGAAAAAAATTGAGACTGTCAAAGATATGGCTTAAACTATCCTCTCAGAAGTGGGCATGGGTACATGAGTAATTGAGATTCCACAATTTTAGGGGAGAGGCTCTGATCGCTTATCTTGGGAAAAATTAGAAGTACATATAGAAAGAAGATTGGGACATTAGCTTTTAATTTTTATAGCGTTTCAGTTGGAGAAGATGAAAATGTTGGATGGTGGTGATAGTTGCACAACGAATGTACTGACTGCTGCAGACCTGTGCACTTAAAATGGTAAATTTTATGTACAGTTTACCACATAAAAAGAGGACATACCAGCAAAAAACCAAACTCTCTAAAAGATCCACACATGTCTAACTTGGTACTATTTCTCGCTGGTGTATCCTGCAGCTTGAAAGACAAAATGATTAGGTAACTGCTTTAACACTAGCATCACTGGTTCCTGGAACAGAGCCTGGTATGGAGTAAGTGTCCAATTGATATTTGTATAAATGAATGAATGAGGTTAGTAACATGGGGAAATGATTGGTAGGGCCCATTAAGAAATTCCCAGTCAGCTTTTTAAGCCACACTTCTCTTGCTCAGGCCCACTTCCACTTCTGGAAGTGTACTGTGCTTTCTAATAAAACTTTTCTACTGTGAAAAAAAATTCCCAATCAGAAAGTTCCATCAAGTTAAACTAAAGAGCTGAAGTATAGATGGAATATGACAGGAGGAGTCTAGGCTGAAAATATTCAATCATGATGACCTAAAAAGGATTCAGAAACACTTAAATCTGTTGAGTAAAGGAAGAGAAATGGCAATTGAATGTAATTATAAAAGTATTTGTGCTTGAATCACCTTGTAAGTTCATTTACATGGAACAGATCCTTGATGTCAGGTAAGGAAAGCATTCTATTTGATATTTATAAAAAGTGCAGAGAAGTCGAATGGAAAAAATTTTTTTAAACATAAGACGTGAATTTTATTTTCAAGTACTGTACATTAAAAATTATTTTCACCGACTTTGTAAAGGCATACATGTATTTGTAATTGAACTTTGAATACAATTTAAATTTTTATAATTTGTATGCTCTGGCTTCAAAATTATTTAGGGTTTATACTTTTTTAAATACCATGAATTGAATAAGTGCAAAACAAATGAAAAACTAAAAACATTTGTTATCTGGTATACATGGATCCTGAATCCATTTATACATTACTGAATGGCAAGACCTAGTACTATATAAACGTTCCAATCCTTACTCCAAATTTATATACAGATATAATGGAGTTCCAATTAGAATGCTCTGCTACATCCCTCAAGGTGTCTTTAATTCCAGTAAACTGTCAGACCTAGAAAATTATGTTAATCCACGTTTGGCATCATAATTACAAAATATAGGACAGAAAGCAACATATAGTAAGGCAGCACCAGACATACCATAGAAGTCCTGGGAGCAGTCCACATGGCAGTGCTAAGGTTCAAGATGGCGAAATCCATATTGTGCAAGAGCAGGAGCCACCTGGCTTTAAAAGTTATGCATTAGTACCCAATATCTCTTGTAACAATCCTGCGGGCATAGCTTCCAAAGTTCCTGGAAGACATGCTTAGTTATGTCACTGCACTAGGAAGCTTCAAAATATGGTGCCCCAATTTCTTCCAATCCAGATGCAATTCACCAGTCATTTTTACCATAAGCTAATGTGACAGAGTTGACATTATCATCAGGGTGCCAGAGAAACAACTAGAAATGTAATGAAAAGTCATATTCTCATGCAGAAGAGAGGTTTTGTTAACCACTTATAATAATCCCTACAAGATGGGGGTTGGGAGAAGTGGATGAAATTTTTCCAAAGATATGGAAGAACGTACATAGGAATGAATAAACAGGAATAAAGTTCAGAATATATCCAAGTACATAAGAAAATTTATATGATAAAGATTTCATTTTGGTAGGAAAAAGGTCAAAAGATGATACGATTGACCGTTTGGAAGAAAAATTTAGATCCTTGCCTCATACTGCATTAAATAAAGGTAGATTAAATAGCTAAATTTAAAAAAGAAAGGTATAAATTACCATTTGACAACCAAAATAGCAATAATTAAGCAAGATTCTGATGGATGCTGAAACAAGTGGATAAAAGTTTGAGGAATACCAAAAAACACATACTCTGAAAATCTCTCCATGCAAGATACTTGCTAATTACAAAGGGAAAATGTAATTTTACAATGGAGAAATCTGGCCACTCAACTAAGTGATCAAAGTTAACATCACCAGTAATGGGGATAATGAACATCACATGCTTCTCGATATGCTGCACTAAGGACAATGTCACTTTTGTGGCATTCAACACAACAATATAACTAGACTCAAATCATGGGAAAAGCCAATTAACCCCAATTGAGAGGCATTCTATAAAGTAACTTACCTGTATGTTTCAAAAATATCAGTGTGATGAAAGATTGAGGAATATTCCAGATTAAAGGTGACTGAAAAGACATGATAACTAAAAGCAAACTATGAGCTGGGATTGTCATTCTTTTCAAAATGAGTTCGAAATGGTTCCTTTTCAATCAAAAGGAATCATAGCATTTATTAATCAGTCTTCTAGCCCTTTAAAAATCAGCTTTATTGTGGTATAGTTTACATAAAATTAAATTCATTTTTAAGTGTACAATACAATTTTTGATTAAAATTTTTAATCTACTTCAAGTTAACAAAGAGTAGAAACCTTTTCATATCAGCAGTTATTCTTAGTACTTTTTTAGTACTTATCATATTAGTGAGTTAATTATTCACTTTCCAGATGGAATTGGTGTGAAAAAGAATGTTAAATTTGATTTTAGGTAAAAGTTAACTGAAGTCCTTGGTAAATTAAGGGTTACTCTCCTTTTAAGTGACAGAAATGTGTCAAGAGAAAACAATGCTAACCAAAATTTTCTTTAGTGAAACAATTTTCATTCTATGGCCTTTATTCTATAGAGATTTAGTAAAGGTCCTACAATTTCCACAGTAAAATACAATTAGACTTAATTTTAAGGTGTGTGAAGATTGTTAAAAGTTGTTTATTGGATTAAAAGCAGGAAACTAACACATTTTAAAACTTACTTCAAGAGTTGAAATAAAGGGCTTTCTGACTAAAAGTCAATTGATGAGAAAATTCAATTAACCAGATCACTCTAACAGATGATTAAAACTTTACTAAATCTTAACATGAATCTTCATAGAAATGGGCACCAATTTGAGTTAAATTTATATCAATACTATATAGCCCTCCAAATCTAAATTGGACATTTAGATTTAGAATTTTAAGTATGAGAAGAAAATGTGAATTTCTTTAAAATCTGGACGTGAGAAAATCCTTTCTAATTATAACTCAATTCAGTTACAATAAAAGATTGATAAATTCAGTTGTATAGAAATAAAAACTAAGACAAACACCATAAAGTCAGAAGAGAAATGATAAACTGCAGAAAATATTTGTAAACATATAAAGGGTAAATTTCCATGTATATGTGATAACACTCTCCTACAAACTCTTAAAAATGAAGGCAAAAATATGTATATGTATATATACACATACATATATATCTGTGTATATATATATGTATGTGTGTGTGTGTAAATATAAGAGAGAGAGGAAATTTTACAAGTGAATGCCAATTAATAAATATACAAATGACAATCAGAAAATAATCACCCTGTAGCCCTCAATATAACAGATTTCTACAAAAATTATCAATGGATTCTAATACCAATGGAATGGTTGTTGCAGAAAGAGATATTTGTAAGGGATGTTTGGACTCAAAGTGTACCACAGATTACTTATTAATGATAAAAGGACTATTCCTTCACAATGGAACAATCTGACAGTCACATTAACAAAGTAATCAAATTTAGCATCACTAATAGTGGAACGACCCAACACGTGCCCCCATGAACCTGTATTGTAATACAACATAAGTTTTACAACCTTGCTTATGAGCACTCTTGCTAAAAGTGTTTAACCTGAAGCTAATTTGGAGGAAATAATCTGAAAAATTCAGAATGTGAGAAATTCTACCAAACAACTAGCCTGGAGTGGTTTATATTAAAAAGACACTGAAAAGCTACAACTTCCATAAGCTATGCTTAAAGCTTGAGTACATCCTGGATCTAACAAAACAAAAAGTCAACAAAAGGTATTTGGGTTAATCAAGGAAACTGAATTTGGAGTATGTATATATTTACA
>NW_011888850.1:1306029-1322927 GCF_000151845.1 Pteropus vampyrus | reverse complement strand
AAGAGTAAATGATATCCAACGGTTCATGAAATATGTTTACTCCCTCTCTCCTTAAAGTGCTCTTAGATGGGGTTTACCCTTGGAGTGATTAAAATGTTCTGGACCTAGATAGTGGTAATGGTCACAGGACATGGTGAATGCACTAAATGCTGACGAATTATACATTTTAATATCGTCAGAGTGGCAAATTTTTAAAAAATGATGCTAGAATTTCTAAAGACGGTTGCCTTGGGACAAAAGCCCACTCACCCCTTCTTGCACCCTCAGGAGTATTTCTAAAAATGAATTCTGCTACAATTATAACTCTAAGTAGAAATTTATTATCCTACAGCATATTCTGCATTTCTTCCCCGCAGAATCAACCTAATTATGATACATATCTCCTTGTTGGCTGTGATGTAAGTCTCTCCAGACAATATTTAAACACTAAATGGCAAAAACCAAGCTTTAAAGAAAGTCATCCTTGTGTAGCTGTTTCCTGTTTCAGGAGAATCAGTAAAATTTTAGAGCCGGAAAGGGTTTTAAAGATTACTTAGTCCAGCCCATTCATTTTCAAATTAAGGAGCAGACAGATAGATAAAAAATATAAGGCCAGATTTATGTGCGACATCACTTAGGTGAACCTGATTTGGGTAATCGTTAGTACATACAAGTATTTTACCTATGGCAATAAAACAGGGGGCTGATATAATTTCTACTTACTGCTTTAACACACTAGTTAATAGTTACCTATATTTTTCTCCATTCTTTGCCCAAGAACATAGAGAGTGCAAAACAAGCTTCAGCCTAGATACAGATAAAGAAGAAAAATGAAGGACTACACTGAGCTAATAACTACTACTCTGGAAAGAGACTGAGGAGTTATGTATATAGTTGCACTTAAAAAGCCTGAAATGCAGCTCCAAAAAGTCTGACATCTACCCACCCTAGGTGATACTCACAAATTACCGAAACAAGACAGAAAACAGAACTTGTACTTTCAAAAACTTGTAGTGAATCCATGCCTGGATGTTGAATATTGCTCCAAAAACAACTGAAAGAAAGACAGAAGTCTGGAAAAAGACAACAAAAGATCAAAGGCAACCATCATTTAGTATCTTAAGACACTAGACTGAGAGAATCAGGACACTATTATCTAGAAAGTCAAAATAAGAGGATATATGATTAAGGTGCAAAAATTGCTGAAATTTTTTGGTAGGATGAGTGTGAACTTGTTCATCAAATCCTGATATTTAGAATTAGAAAGCATGCTTTCAAATCTTGAGAGATGTTTGAAAGAAAAAAAGTTCTTTAGAGCATAGGTAGTGAGTGAGTTTCTTGTGGACCCTTACTGTCAGTATCTGTTAGACATGATGAACCAAGAAACCCATGGTAAGTTTATATTTTAAACTTACCTCGAAATATATATATATATTTTTTTTTCTTTTGATGAAAGTGTTTTTGAAAGCATTTTGACATTTTCATTTCATATAGATATATTCAAGAGAGTTTAGGTAAATCCTAAATAAAAGCTTTCAGATGGACCATTTAAAAAAGTTAAGGGCATTTTGGATACATCACTGACACTTTTTAAGGATTGCATAAATGGCATGTTTATGCTGCCTCTTAAGGGGTAGTGGGCAGGGACCACACCATAATCTCTATCCTCCATAGTGCCCTATACCTTTTGGGACACAAATATTTATTGAATAAGTAAAGACTAATTCACCAAATTAGTCTTTTGATGACACTTATTAGAGAATTGTAGACTTGAACAAATCCAATTTGAAATACACCCAAATACATAAAAGTCATTACAGAAAAATGTAACTGCTATATTCATCATGTTCATAATCTAGTGATTACATAAATCATTTTTGTTAGCTAACCACACAATGAAACCTTATGATATTCTACTGCATTTTGGATATGGTAACTATTTGATATTGCCCATAATGAAATAAGAAATGTAAAAATTAAAGATTCCTAAAAATCAAAGCATATATTTCACTATCTAAAACTTACATCTATTTTACAGTAGAAGGTGAAATGAGTTTACTGTGACTTTCTAGAATCTCATTTCGTAATTTTTATGAGGTTCTCATCAACTTTACTTTTTTAACCAGAGAATTATTGCTTAAGTTTAGATCACAGACTGGCTCTTTTTCTGGACAATTCTACAATTTCTTCTCTTCAAACAGAACTATATCATTAAGACTGTATCGTAAAAACCTCATGTTTATGTAACATATTTTGCCAAATGTGACAAAAATCATTTATAGTAAGCCTTTAAAAAGTTTCCTTTGAATTCAATTCTGCTCTCTTTTTTTTTAGAAATTAGTCCATGTATGAAATGACAGGTTGATGTTCCGACAGGATTGTACTTATAATGAATTATGACCAAGGATTTTTCATTGCCCTTACAAAACTGAAAACTGTAGAGCTTCAATATATTTTTGTTCAGAATTTTAGTCTATTTTCTCAATCCCAGAATAGCTTGTTTTTTTTTTGAAACAATGTCACTACACCTTTTAGAAGGTGAGGTGGAGTATATACTTATGCACAAAAACCCCCAGTAATTTGTATGTTCAGTGACTCCAATGGAGGACTTGCTTCACAGAAGGCTGGATGTTAAATGGTATACATTCATTCAACAAATATTTATTTAGTATATACTATGTGCCAGGCACAATTTTACTTATTGGAAAACTAGCAATAAGCAACATAGACAAAAACAAAACAAAACAAAACAAAAACGAATCCCAGCACTTATGGAGTTTACTTACACACAAACATAAATCAGAACTTACTAATCAGTTTATACTTCAATAGGGAAGAAGAGTATTAAGAAATTTTTTAAATAAATGTCTTGCAATATACAGACAAAGTGCTATTTCAAGTTCACACTTTAAAATTCTGATGTTAGAAGAGGAGTGGATTATTTCCAGTTTCAAGGATCAGGGAAGCCTTCATGGAAAATAATGACTCAGCTGAGACAAGTCTACAAGTGTAGTCTAAGCTATGAATACCTAATACATAATTAAATTTATTCTATTACAAAATTTTAAAAAATGAGGTAAGTTTAAAATATAAAGTGCACAATGTATGGACATGACAGAGCTTCAACCTGAAAAACTTAACAGCTCAGGAATCACAAGGAAAATAAGCCCAAGTTTGATTGCCTTCCTTGTTTCCAAATAATTATTAGTTCTGATTTTAGACCATAATGACTTTTCTCATTAAAAATATATTTAAAATTTTGCAGTGGGATAAAAATTTTATAAAATAGAAACCTCTTATTCTATATTTGCATTGTTAATTCTAAAGTCACAGGGCCAGATTAAAAGGCTTTTATTTTTATAAGCACTTGGAGCTATAAACTAAATGAACTAAGTAATCTTTTCTGCACAGTTATTGAGTGTCTTCATTTCTTTTTTTTGGGATGTGAAGATTATTTTCACATTATAAAATTTGTGTTAACGAAATATCCTTTCAATTTGCCTAGACTCTGAAAATTTTAGTCTCTGCAAAAACTTAAAATATCATAGGTAGAAATCACCAGCCAAATCTCTTTCAGTATATTCCAATGAGGGTTTTTTTTTTTTTTTGCTTTACAATTTATTATTTTAAATAAGTGAGAAATAAGAAATGGTTTCTAAATCACTCACTTTGCTCCATCAAGCTTCTCTCTCCTTCATTCTCAGAACGAAGTAAACAGATAAAATGCACAGGGATACTCATAATTACAGATTATTAAAGTCTGAATCCTATAACTGTGCTTACTTCAAATATTTAAAATAAAGACTCATCTGTAGGATCTTTTTTTTTCTTTAGAGCCCTGCAATTCTCATTATTTTTGCTAGTTTTTCAAGTACACCGCTGCTCAAGCTATTTTGCAAGAAGTAGCAATTATGATGAAGTTAATTCTATGGAAAAGTTCCTCTTAAATGTTGCTCAAATCAATGTGTCAACTCTAGAGGGGAAAATCCCCAAATGGAGATAGTAGCACAAATTAAAAATTTTATGTTTGTCTTTTTTCTAAGTAATTGTTACAGAATATTTCAAGAAAACACCAGGAATAGAAGTAAACACAGATATTTAAACTGAGTTCTTTAAAGTCTTTAAATTCAATATATAGGGTTTAAATCTAATGATATTTTATTTACCTTTAGTTTGCTTTGAAATATCTTCTAACACTGACCGATCATCTAGTAATTTGACATTTGACATCGGTTTTTAAATTTTGACATTTTTGTTATCTTTTTAAAAATCTTTTACCCATGAATTCTGTATTATGGTAATAATTTCTTATCGAAGTTCATATGAAGCATAGGGAGCTGATCTAATAGAAGGAAACCATTTGTGAAAATAAATTTTGTTACTTGGAGGGTAGAGACAAATTTCATATCATTTTCAGTCAGGACATTGTCTTGTATTAATGGTCGGCATCGGTAAGGGATTCCTTTAGAGTACATTTTCACTTTTATTCTGTTTTCCCCACCAACTGTTACTTAGCTGTGGCATTTAAATGAGCTTTCTTTTCTCTGATATTGGGTATGCGAATCCAGACTATTCCTCCCTGCTTTATTTTCCAGTGTCAAGCAGTAATCCCTTTCCCTCTTGCATTTCATAGGACTTTCTGAAGTTGTCTAATCATTTCATTGATATTCCCAGTACTAGTCCTTCTAAAAACTAAATTCCACAAATTTTTGTAGGAAGCTACTCAGTGTCCTGTTGTAACAAAGGTAAAGAATGGTATAAATAGATTAACTTCCTTTACAGCAGTGAAACAAAGGCCAAGGAGGTGACAAAAACTGACTCGGGGTCACAGCAGGGTCAGCTACCTACACAGAAAACAGGCACCATTGTGACATCCACCATATACAAAGATCAATAGATTTATAGGTAAACAAGTTATTTAAGTGCAGCTTTTAATTCAAAGGCACAGCCAGGGACTTTGAGCTCTTAGAACAGGATGTGGTTCATGTATCTTCATAGGGGTGGGAAGCCAGGAGGATTTATGGCCAGTGACCACTGCTCCTTACCCGTAGAGCAAATAAGAGAAGAGCTGGTGGCAGGGTGAGCTTCTGCCAGCTGTTCTTGGACATCAGGAGATAGCAGAGGAGGGAAGAATTCGGGCTACACCATGGGAAAATAATAATAATGCATGTGTGTGAGTGTACATATATACACACACACACACACACATATATATGTAAATAGCAATGCTCAGTCCCCCCACCCTCTGAAATTTTACTAAAGCAAAAAGAAAATAAAATTCAAGCCCACTGATAAACTATTGTTAATTTGGAGTAAATCTGAACATATCATTTTTAAAGTTTTATATGAGGAGAAATTTCTTAGCTTACTGCCAAGTGTGTGAGGTGGTTGTGAATGCAGATTCCTTGGCCCCTAGAGGGTCTGATGTAGCTGGGCCATGAATCAAGCTTTTGAGAGCACACAAGACAAATCACAGGCTCTTCTTCTCTACCAGCTTTTCACCTGAAACTGATTTTACCTGTTTAGAATAGTTTAAAGATCATGAGTAAAGTTACTGAGATGAACCAGGTAAAAACATTTTTTCAGCCTCTTCTACCCTCCAGGCTTTTTCCTTTAGCTTTTAATGACACACAGAAACTTTGGTCAAGATAAATGTAAACTTTTTTTAAAAATTTTTTTAAAGTAATGATATTGACTCTGGGCAAACCTTACCCTGAGTCTGTTTTCTTATCACCAAAAATAGAAAAAAATATTTATTACTACCTCCCTCTCAGGATTATTCTGTGGTTTCATTCAGTGGTAAACACATCTCAGTCCTGCCACTCAACTGTAAAGTAGTAATCTACTGGATCCCTAACAATCCTTCCAGCCCTCAAATTATAGAATCATCTTATTATGAAACAGGTTCAAATGAAAGTCACACACACAAAAAGACTCTGCACAATTCCCTAATTAAACACACAAACAAAATCCCCAAACTTCTTTACACGAAGCATCCAAAAATTGGAATATATGTAAAAAGAAGTAAATATTTTTCCATATTGAGTCTTTTAAAAGTGCTAATCTCTAAGATACATTGCCTTAATTCCTTTCTCTTTTCATTAAATAAAAAGTGCTAATAGTTTATATTTCCAAAGACAAAACCTTACCTACCAAAATTACATTTTAGGGAAATTGTAACATACTATTTACTATAGTAAATCTAGATATCTTCCGGTTCACACAGCCTTTTCCTGTTACAAGTGCTTTAAACATTTTGACTTCCCATTATACTATAGAATCTGCTTTCTTGACTTTATATCCACTCTAGCCTAGGTTTTTGAAAAATAATAATTTATTTGCATGTTTATATTGATATAGCCATAGCAGAATTCAAAATCCAGAGTCTATAACTTCATATTCATAATCACTTTGATAATGCTGACAATTTGCTTGAATTGTATTTGCTTTCAAAATAAATTTGTTTGAACATCCAACCTCTAATCAGTTACATATATATATATATATATATATATATATATATATATATAATCGAATTCTCCAATATCTTAAATTACTTGTAAGATTATTTTTTAAAAAATCAAGAAATCTGTTTTATGAGCTTATAAATACCATTAACTTTGTTGGCTTTAATAGGTTATATTCCAAGCTTTTGTGGAAAAATTAAAAGGAAAACTGCATTTTAATCCACAGATAATAAATTTTAACAAAATAATTGTCTTCAGTTTGGCTTTCATGTTTTTGATTTTACTGCAAGGAAATATGAAAAAAACCTTTAAAAAAGTAATTAAATTTTTTTACATCACATGTAAGGTTACATTAAAGGAAACCACAAACTATTAAAGAGATTGTTCCCATGATAATTAGTAATAACTGCATACTAAGCAATACATTTAAGTTTTAACTGTTACAGACTTTAAACAATAAAAACTATAAGCCTGATCACTGGATTCGATTGTGGGAAAATACTTTAATATTTAGTTTAATCGAGTTCCATAAACATGCTGATTTTTATCTTTGTCTTGCTTATACATCTTCTCTGCACTTTGCTATAATCATTTCCATTAATTGCCACATCTGAAAGTAATTCAGTTTATTACTATATTAGCAGAACATTGGTAGAGATAGGGAAAAAAATAAATGCATCATTTATTGTAACAAAAAGAAACCACTTTGTTTATTTAAAAAGCAATGGTTATTCTCCATCTACTCAAAGTTCAAAGTGTTAAAATATTTGGTTATCTTAATGTACTGTGATTTCCCCCACCCACTTTGTAATGAAATAATTTAGGGATACTTAATAATATAGGAAGGAGACTCTCTTACAAGAAGAGTAATATAGGAAGGGGCTATCATTGATTGAAGGAACATTCTTCATTTATAGCCACTAAAAACTTCTTTGGTGGTCAGATCTAAAGCAACATCACAGTTTAATTTGTTTCCCTATCTCTCCATAGATACAGAAAAGGCAGTAAATAACAGAAACTAGCTTACACTTAAAATCTGACTTTTCTCTCCAGATTTAGATTAAAAAAAAACACACTGTTGTTTTCATAACAGCAGACCATATATATCTTTAGTGCTTTTTAAAATAGAGACATTTTCTCAAATAATGCTATTTATTTTAAAATAAAGTATTTTAAAATAAAGATATGTTTCATGTGCACAAATAGAAGCAGTAGAACAATCCAACAGAAAGGATGTGATAATAATTTCATACTTTGTAAATAAATTTAACATCATTTTCAAAATATGTGATCATATAATCTCCCCAAATCAAACTTAAATAAATTATCAAACAGGTTTTTAATGTCATTGGATATTTTATTACATGTGCATAATAAAATAGTTTTTTAAGAATAGAAAACAGAAATATATAAAATTAAAAACATTCGTATTATTTAAATTCTAATGTTGATGTACTAACAGCATCCTAATTTCAGTTTAGTCTGTATTGTTTTTCTCTCCCTAGCTTTAAAAATATCATATTGAAGTAGTCTATGACAGTTAAGAAAATACTTAATAAAATAGTGCTTACCTTGCTTATTTTAACCTGCAACCTCAGAATTTGAACACAAGTTCTGTCTTGTTTTACTCCTTCACAAATCGCCAGAGGGCTTCTCAGCAGGAATGTGTGTATGTATTCTAGTTTCCAATTGCATATAGTACTGCCTTCCATACCTGACAAAGCTGCCCTCAACTGGAAGATTTGTTGTTGAGAGAAAAGATAATGTTACCTTTAACCCTACTGTCTATTCACTGGATTAAAACTTTTATTTAACATTTTTTTGTTGTTTATTACTATTTAAAACAAAATTAATTTAGTCTGTTTTTAAAAGCCACAATATTCATTTGGGATTAAAATAAAATTTGAATATATCTCTATGGTTACCAGAGATAAGAACCTGTAGTATACTACACCAAAATTTTAGATTTTTTTAGTTTATTTTCTATTTGGCCTTTTATAGATGGCTTTTTACAGATGGCCATTCATTTAAATTAAAATACAAGATGTCATTTTAATCTTGGAAGTTAAAGATATATAAAAGCAAAGAAATTACCATAAGAGATATAATAGAATCAAGGAGCAAAATTCTAGGCAATTTTCAACAAACGAAAACAAAAGATAGTGACAATATTCTGTATTTAACTGTCCCAGAACAAAATGTTAACAATATAACAGAAATCATGTCTATTTCTGATGTAACAAAATTGATATTTTTTCTTGATTTTTATGATCTTTATTAGTGTCTTTTTTATAAGTTAGATTTTTAATAGCTAGATTAGAATTAGAAAGATGGACCATAAAGCTATGTTCAAATATTCAATAGTAATATGTTTCATACTTGTTTGTATCAAATTATACATATTTTAAAAAGCCTTTACTAATATTTTACAGAATAAGATTTAGTTACTTTTAAAATACTCTTGAAGTGCTGGAACATGCTAGGAAAAACATTTTTAGGTTATAAATATAAATAGTTTACAAAGAAAAATAACTTAAAAAATAAAAAAAATTACTTCAATGACTCACACAGGACACTCCCCCCAAATCAAAATTCCATAGGAAGGGGAAATTATCAAACAAGTTCAATTATTGATATTAAATTAAACCTCAGTTCAACATTTTGCCTTTGAGAAGGTACTAACATTGTCAATTTAAAAATAATTGATCAGTAAATTTAAGTCACTTTATAAAAGCAACAAAAAAATACTACCAACTTTTATCTTTTTAAGCAATCTACTACAAAATGTAAATATTTCAACAAAAGTATGTTAGGTATGAATTTTAGGACAAATTTTAGGACAAATCTTTATAGTGTCAATCTTGATCAAGATTTCACATTAGGTTTAATTTTTTTCTGCTATATCTTATGTTCTCAGATTTTATGAACTTTAGTTGAGATGTTTTGAAATAATAAAAAATTATCACTTCCTCTGCTGCTTTCATCTTTAAAGCTGAGATTATCATGCTAGAGAAGCTGAGGACCCAAATGTAAACTGAACTCAAGAAGGAATGAATTTTAATGAGTCAAAGTGGAAATGGTAATGATCTATTATTCTTTCAAGTAAGGAATTTACAAATATATCTTGCCTTATTGAATCTAAAAATCAATTTTCCATTTATAGACAGCATGAGGAATTCATCAGTTGATCTCTAAAATCACCTAGAAGGAACTGATTTGTACTTACATACTGTCATGAAATCTGCTGTTTCATTAAGGGGACTTTAGTTTCTAAGTTTTTTGGACTGGAATCTGGAAAAGAAGTGGTCAGGAAAACAAAGAGTCCAAATATGAAAACAGTAACCTAAGATGTGTCTTTTAAATGTACATGTTAGAAAATGCTAAAAACTAGCTATAACCTCGGCATGTGTTTTGTGATTATTTTAGTGAGGGGAGTAGTTTCTTATTGTTCTTTCCGGTGGGCTTTCATGCTCAGATTACTGTCCCATTTTACACCATTAGTTAATACATTCTCTCTTGACCACCTTCCCTCCACTCTTAGAGAGGAAACCTGCAGGATAAATGAGTTGCAACCAAGAAACAAGTTTAAATATCTGACTCTTCTCTGCCTCCCCATACCCCTCCCCCACAAATGCCTATCTTCTTTGTTTCCTGTGGCTGGTCTGCAAATACTTATGTACACACCAATTACCAAAGAGTTTTCACTAAAGGTCTCATCCCTCCCCCTCCTAGAAGGATAATAATAATAAATGAATATTTTAAAGTTTCAGCCAAGTGAAATAAAAGGTATAATTGCAAAAAAAAGGAATCATACTTTACCTACAACTTTAACACATGTAAAGTTCACCAGATTAAAATTCTCTCCTGACTTAGTAGTTGAAAATTTTAAAAATAAATTTCTTCTCACTAGAACAATGTTTTCTTAATGAAAAATATTGGTTATATAAATCTTTGAATTTGAGAAAACATTTGAAAATCTCAGGTTTTAGAGTTTGGCTTGTCTAGATTAATTTTGTAATTTTTTTAATAATTAAAATTTTCTGTACTCTAAAAAGTTTTTAAATTTTCTAATGCATCATTTTCAAAATATAAAAAAATTACAGAATATTAAATCTCAATCTAGAATAATTTTACAAAAAATCATGTTTTCACCTTTTTAATTTCTTAGCTATTTAAGGGTTATCTAAATTAACTCTGTAATCTTCAGCATTTACACAATAATTTTAGTCTCTAAGTTTTAATTAATTTGTTCAACTCAAAATAAACCATTTATAAGTTACTCTGATGTTTCTGAGAAATAATTTTACATAAATACTTCAAAAATACATACCTATTAACCACATTAATGAAATGTAGTTGAATTATACAAAATGTAAACAAAATGTCTGTTTTTTAAAAGTTTTTCTTTACTACTTAAGCCAGTTTTAAAATTTTGTTTTAAAGAGCTTCTAAAACAACTTTGTTTTAGTATTATGGTACATGGCAATTTGTTACTTCAATTAGTTGGTTTTTAGACACTAAAACAAAATAGTACAGAACTAAATAAAGAATACTTTTCCCCAAAGATTAAGAGAATGATGTAACATTATTACTAGTTAAGAGTTCACAATATAAAAAAAATTTTTGAACTCACTGTTCTAAACCAAGTCTCTCAAAGTTTTTAATACTTACTGAGGAATTATCGTTTTTCTGGTTTTTAACTACATTATGTATTTTGTCAAGACTTAAAAAAATGAACAATTAAATTATCTGTGAACAAATTATTGTTATAGTTATGACTGACCTATTTCCTTTTTCCTTAGATAATGAAAGAATTGGAAAGTCTGTTATGAAATTAGATATACTAAATTTATACTTCCCTCTTTTCTGTCATGGTCAGAGTTCTGATCTTTAATTTATTTTTGAGAAGACCAATAGCAACTTATGTATTTAATTACAAACGTAGCAAAGACACTACTACCTAGAATACACCACTGTAGCTGTTAGCTTTCTCAGTTAATGAAATTAAATATAATTATTCGTTTGTGTTGTGCTTTCCCAAGCCAAACTCCTATTTATTTTTTCTCATCGTCTCCACCAAACTTTAGTAAAATTAGAACATTTCAGCTACAGAAATCGCTAATTCTCCAAGGTCGGTCTCAGCTTCTTTGGTCTTAGGACAGCTTCAACGAAAACGTTGGTCCCGGCATAGCTAATTTTACCCAGAATTTTTCGTTTGCTTTTTTTGGAGGGGTTGTTTGGTTTTGCTTATAAAAACCCGTGGACCACAAAGGGCGTTAGAAAGTGAGGGGGCAAAATGAGTCCATTTCTCTAGAAGCCCAGGAAAATTCAGGATTCCAGAAACGTATTTTGTTTTAACTTAAAAAGGCGTATACATTCTAAGATGTTGGAAACCGGCAGGGAAACGATGTGTTTCTCCAGCTGCTGAGCATGGCGCAAACCCACGACCTCCGGGAGCTGGACGTGGGGGGAAGGGAGGGGACTCTGCGGGCACCACGCGGTCAGCGCAAGGGGCGGGCTCCACACGCACACTCAGAACTATTTTCTGCTCTTTTTAGTTACCTCCCCCTTTCCTTCTTGGGGGTTGGGGATTGGGGCCTGGGGCACAGTTAAAAGGCAGGAAAAATGAGAGCACGAAGAGCGGAATCAGACCTCACCCCTCAGCAACAACAAAACCAATGAGAGGGAGCAAGGAGTTATTTTCGCGCCACAAAAGATGGAAATCCAGGGGCGGCTTGGGGGCCAATGAATGGAAACCAGCAAACGGCTCTGGCGGAGGCAGCCGACGGTGATAGGCTCTCTCTGTCCACCAATCGGGTGAGAGGACGAGCCCCCCGCCCCCTCCCCAGCCAGGGGCGGTGTCTCTCTCCACGCTGGTTGCTCAACTTGGTCTCGGCGAGTCCGCCCCGTGCAGTGCGAAACCCCGCCCCGGGCCCGCGTTTGCGCGCCTTAGGCGCCCGTCTCGCCTCGCCGCCCCGCGCCGCCCCGCCCCGCCCCGCCCCGCGCAGAGGCACAGGGTTCAGCGAGGGCTCCTTGCGGTCTTTCTTAGTGGGTACCAAGCATCCCCCAGCTCCAGGGACCCTCTCGCGGCCTCCAAACAGGCCGGAAGTGCAGGAAGGTCGCCAATCCCACCCTGCCCGGTCCGCCCCCGCGGCCCACGGGCGGGCGCAGGAGGAGGACCTCAGGTGGGGTGCCGCGAGGGGAACGAGAGAGGGTCCCCCCGGCCCCTACTTCCAACGGGTCCACGCAGCTCCTCGCAGAGGGAGGGAGCCCGAGGCGGAGCCAGAAGGCGCCTGTCCCGCGGCAGGGCCGGGGCGGTGCAGTGATCGAGGGCCTTCGAGGCTAGCCTGCGGCAGATGAAGGATCTCCCCCAGTGTGAGCTGCAAGGATCCCGCCCTCTTTCTCCGGGCCAGAGCCAGGGGAAAAGGAAACAACCCCATCTTCTCATCTTCTGGAGCACCATTTTTTATTTTAAACAAATAACTGAAGGCAGATTCCGAAGAGAGGGCAGAGTCAGATTATTACTTATCACGCATCTGGTTTAAACTGATCGGCGTCCAGGAGAGCTGGTGGAAGGAGCAAGAGTATGTTAAAAATACCTAAGAGGCCCAGGCGACGCGGCGGGCATTGCGTGCTCACCCGCATTAAGGACTTCGTCTCTCGGCTGGTCTCCGAGGCAGCGGGAGTTAGAGGTGGTGAGAATGCCCTTTTCCCTTCCTCTACATGTTCAGCCTTCTCTCATTACCTGTGGATACGGCAACGGTAACCGACCTTCTAAACCTAATTTTTCTCCTTTAATATGACACTGACCCATAAGAAACATCTTTATTGCCCTTAGGTCAGCAGATGAGGAGGTGCAGCTGTCCAAAAAGTAAACAGGCTGCAGTAGGAAAGACTCAGACGCATCAGCACGTAGAATGGGTGGCAGTCCTTCGTGGAGTTAATATTAATTACAATCTGCAACTGTTTCAGGAAGAACATGGAGTAACCCATATACATGGTTAATTTCTCGTGTGAAACTCATTAAAAGACTGAAAGTCAGATCCACCTTATATTCATTCTTTAAAGTCCACCAAAGATATTTTTGCAGTTGAAATGCCAATTAAAAAAACAATTACCCATGCTCTTTTTACTCAGCCATTGAGTGTACACCTTACACTCAATGGCTGAGTAAAGTGCTTGGAAGATTCGAAGTGGACTGTATCCACCTTCCTTTTTGATGTGTGAACTTGTATGTTTTTAAGGTCCTAGACAGAGTATCCAGTTTGTTACAATAATACACAGATTAACTTCACAAGAGTCCCAGGAACATATTTCATCCAAACAGCACACACTTGTTTTAAATTCCAGCTGTTATATTTGTTTGATAGTCACAAGCATGGGTTAGTATTTATGGAAAATAAACAAGTTTATCCCAGGCTTTGGAAGTAGATATTTCCTTAGGTCTCATTTTTAATAACAGCAAATGTAGTCAGCAATCCAGAAAGCAGCATCCAATCGACCTTGGAAACAAGCTGAACGTACGAAATTTGTTCATATGAAAATTACTAAAACTTAAATGGTTAATGGACTAGTTTATAACATTTAAAGAGGTATTTAGAAAAGCAAACATTACTAAATGAATGAAAAGCATATTTTTCCAAATAGCTTTTGATTACATGCAACAGGTACATGAAAAGTAAATTCACAATTTTTTATATTTACATTTTGAATACTACATAAGACAAAGGAATACATATATATGTGTATATATTAGATCCAAAGTTCTTTTAAAAACCATGAATAAGAGAAATAAGGTCCTTTTAAAAGTTAAACCTAGCCATAAACTTAAATTTTCACCACCAAAATGTTCAAGATAGAGCTCATAATACAGTTCTAAACATTATACAAAAATATTTGTTCCCTCTAGCCGATAAACTAAAAATATTTTACTAAGTTAAATGTGAATGAAAAATGCTGTGAAAGTGAGTTTACGCTTAAAAAATTGGATTTGCTTTGCAGGGAAAAACCTGTTAGAACGGTTGCATTTAAAATGGATGATCTGATTACCTTCCGGTTCCTTAACACAAAATTATGTTTCTTTTGAAAGAAAAAAACGTAAATACTCAATCATGCAATAATTCCCACATACTTAAAAGAACAATCTGCCATTAATCTCTTAATTGGAAAATGTACACTTTTAAATGCTACATACGAGTTTGACAAAGGGAAACGAAATATATATCAATTGTCATAATTAAGATGTTCCAGTGTAAATCACAATATTTTCCCTAATATACATTTTCCTACTAGTAAGAGTACCAAGTCATTAAAGTTTTGTGTGTATTTTCATGCTATATAGAATTTCATTCACTTGTTTAAAATAAGCATTTTATATCTTTCCCATGGAATACTTGTTAAAAATATACCACAAATATTTGGTGCAAATGAAGCCTGTGAATGGAGCACACAATCGTTAAACGACACTTGGAGATTTACTCCAGAGCACAGCCTGCGTTCATTTCCGTATTCCTGGTCTCCAGTCCACATTTTGTTGGCCCAGGAAGGCTCCATCGGGCCCAGACCCTCCCCCAACACCCACCATTGTACTCGTTACATACAAGAGAAATTCTGAACGGTTCTACTTGCCAAATGAGGGCAGAAAAGAGGCAGAAAGAGACTCGAATAATTTTTCAAGTGCGAATACCACCTAGGGGTAACGCAGAGCGGTCTTCCTGTTTTAAGAGTCCCAAGTTCTCCAAGTAAAATTATTTAAATGAAAGTACCAGCCTACCCCACTCCTCCTCCTCCTCTGGAAACTACAGGAAGAAATGATTTCCGTTTAAATACCGACTTTCCCACTCTGCCTTCTCTCGTCTGGCCTCCGCGGCCCCGGGACGCCCCCCTCCCCACGCCAGAAACCTCCCCCGTGCACTCCCCTCCCCCACTGGTGGCCGAGCCCGCCCCCGGCCTCATTTATCCCGCAGCCTTTTCTGAATCGTGCAACCAATGGCAAACGCGAAGCCGAGAGCCACCGCGAGCGCAGGCAGAGGAGGTGTCGCCCAGACACCCGCCCAGGACGCCGCGGGGTCCCATCCCCCACCGCCCAGGCTCGTGGCCGCCCCACTTCCCCGGTGCCCCGGCCCGTGAAGGGTGCAGGGGTGAGGCGCGTCTGCCCGCCTCGCTCGCTCCTACCCACCCCATCCCGTCGCCGCGTTTCCGCCCCTGCTAGCGCTGGAAATGTGCTCGCGGCTTTGCCGAGGTTACACACTTCTGTCATCCAAGCCACAAGGCGAGTTCGGAATTGTGACTCTTTGGTTTGGTTAATTACCTATTTCAAGAAATCGAATACCTAAAACTACGGTAACTAGAGCTGAGGATTGCCTAGTTTGTACCCACCCCATCTCATTAAAAAAAAGAAAAAAAAAAAAAAACCAACCAGTCTCCCTCCCCTCCTCCTCCCCTCCGCCTCAGGATCCGCCCCGACCAGATAACCCTTTCTCAACTCCGCTGTGACAATCAGCTCCCGCGGCCGCGCTCGGCTCTGCGCTCCGGCTGCAGCTCCTTTAGCGTCACCCCCGCCCCCCGCTTTCTCCTCCCCTTCTTAGGGTCCCTCGTCCAATCTCCTTTCCCCTCCCCCTCTTCCTTCTCTCGCTGGCTCTCTCCCCCCCTCACCGCCGAAACCCACTCTAATTGAGGCGCTGGGATTCCTCACGTGAGACGTTGATTTGTAGTTTGAACACGTGGCTCATTCAAAAAGCCGGACACTCGGGGCGGATTTTTTCCGCCTCCTGCGCCTTCCTCCCTCCACCAGGTCTCCCCTCCCGCCTGCCAGTCACCCTTGTGGGTTTTTTTATGGGGAGGCGGCGCCTGCCCTCACGTAGTGTGATATTTTCACAGTCCGCTGGCCGATGCCAAAAGGGGTTGGGGAGGAAGAGACAAAAAGTAGTTTTTTCCCCTCCTCCTCCCCCTCTCCTCCTTTTTCTCGCTAATCCCGCCTCCTCCTCCCAGTTAGGAAGACTCGATGCGTTTGGGTTGTAGCAAGGCTTTTTCATTTTCGTTTTTTTTAATACCTAGGAAAGGAAATACAAGAGCCCTCAGATCCGATTTTTCTCTCCGTGTTCTTGTCCTTGGTTCTTACTGTGTTTGTGTATTTTAACGGCGAGAAGACGAGGGGAACAAAACCCGCCTGCTGCATCCATCCCTGTGGGTGGTTTTAATTTTTTCGTTTTTCTCATAATTTTTTTTTTTTTAATAAAAAACAACCACTCTTCACAATGAACAAACTGTATATCGGAAACCTCAGCGAGAACGCCGTTCCAACGGACCTGGAAAGTATCTTCAAGGACGCCAAGATCCCGGTGTCGGGACCCTTCCTGGTCAAGACTGGCTACGCGTTCGTGGACTGTCCGGACGAGAGCTGGGCCCTCAAGGCCATCGAGGCGCTTTCAGGTGGGCCCCGGCCTGGCCCCG
>NW_011888850.1:1301888-1305494 GCF_000151845.1 Pteropus vampyrus | reverse complement strand
GCAGCCCTTGCCCCCGGCCGTGGGAGAACGCAGAGTGGCCTCGACCCCGCTGCAGAGTGAGGCCGCGGAGCCGGTGCCTTCCACCCGCGGCCCTGCGCTGCCTTTCGACCCCGCGGGAGGCGGGCGAGTGCGACCCGTGTTCCCCGTTCCACCTCCCCCCGCGTCCTACGAGCCGCAGGGGCAGGTGAGCGGGGGCGGCCGGTGGTCGCCGGGGAGGGACTACGGAGGGCGAGGGCGGGGGAGGGACGCCCGGGGGGACAGACGGCGCTCGGGTCCCTCCCGGAGCCCCGTGCTTTTCGGCGTGGCGGGCGCCGCGCCGTCCTTCGCGCGTCCTCCGTGAGCTGCATCTCCGGGCGTCCGCTCCTTCGAGCCTTTCCCGCCACTCTCTGAGTCAGGGCTTGAACCCGGAGGAGGGCCCGGGCGCCCCCGCTCCCGAGTATGTCTCATGCGTGTGTCCAGGGAAGTTGCCAGAGGGTCTGCGGTCGTCCTGCGGTGGTCGTGGGGTTGGGTGACCCTGTCTGGTGGGCGGGGGAGCTCTTGGAGGGGGTAGAAAGTGGCCGAAGTAGTGGGGCCACCAACTGACTCCGCTCCCCACCCATCTGTAAGTTGTACACACAGCCCTGAAGGGGTCGGCGTTGCGCCCGCGCCGTGCGAGGCTTCTCTCTCTCTCTCTCTCTCTCTCTCTCTCTCTCTCTCTCTCTCTCTCGGCCTCGAGCCGCGTCCGGGTGCCGTTCGGGGTCTCAGGAGCCCACTCGTGTCCCCGCTGAGGCTGTGCGCGTCCTGCGGGCCGCGAGAGCCGCGCAACCCGGCCAACTGCCTTCCATCTCTTGTGTATCTGCAGGTAAAGTGGAACTGCACGGGAAACTCATAGAAGTAGAGCACTCGGTCCCAAAAAGGCAAAGGTGAGCTTGTTTATTATGTTCTCGTCGATTCTGGTCTTATCCCATTATTGGGAGGAAAGACTCAGCACAGCTGAAAACAACTTCGTTTCCTTTCATGCTTGCTGGGCTGCTGTTTGGCTTGGCGTTTTTCGTCTTTTTCTCTCGCGTTTAGGTGTGGGGCAGGTGTGCGTGCGTGGGTAATGCTGCGCAGGAACTGAGGGCTCGTCTGTGGCCCTCGCCCCTGGATGTGTTTATTGGTATAAAAGTTTCTGGAGGAAGCTTTCACTCTCCGGTAGAGTAGGTCAAGTTGCTACATCAGGAAATCAAAATCTCAGAAGGCAGTTTTGGGGAATCTGTAGGACTTAGGAAGCAGTGGGTGACCTCCCACCCTACTTGTAAGTGCAGGATGGGCGAAAGGAGCTGCGGCCACGCGCGGGTGTGGCATGTGTTTCCTTCTCTGCCCCGAGTTGGCGGCGAGCAGTCTGAGAGGCCTCGGAGGCCAGCCGCTCCTCTGAGAGGCTCTAGAGGAATCGCCTTTACCCTGTGAGCTGGCCAGCTGGGACTGGAACACGTGAGTGAACGTCTGGCCTTCTCCTGCCCAGAAGCGCCTTCGGTCATGTCACTGCAGTTACACAGATTTCTGCAAACCTGCTTTTGTCTCCCGCTTCTCTCCCTTACCTTTAAAAAATATTTTTACTTACAAATAACCACCAAGAGATAGTGGAGACTGAAGATTTGTGCTTCTTCAACAAGGGGATTGCACTTTGCGGAAAGCATGGATTGTGTGTCACTTGATAGACTGTTTTGAGGCTGTGTGTTAACCTCTTCAGTATTTTGGAGAAATGGCTCCTTTCTCAAGAGCAGGCAAGATACCTTCTTTGTAACTAACTGGAAAGATGCTGCTCCCTCCCAGTGGTGTGGCCTATGCCTTTCTGAGTTTTGCAAGGTGGGATTAGGTTTTGTGCCTTTTCTCTCTCCCATCTCCCCGCTCCTAGCCTGGGCCAAGCAATAACCTGGAAGTTGATTTAAACTAGGACTGTGTGTCTAGTAGGTATTGGTAATGGTGTGTGTGCTGGAGGGCAGGAAGAGTTTGCTATGCATTTCCCTGGTGCTTTGCAAAATGGCTACACAAAATGTCATCATTTGCCTGTTTCTAGATTGAGCTCTTTTTCAAGTAAAGCATTTTCACAAGTTCAGTTTTTGTAGGTGAGCTGGTTTGGATTTTTGTGGATTTTTGTTGTTCATGTACTTAACTTTCATTAGGATAGTTGGAAAGGGATTTGCATAACCCAACAGACTTACTTTTAGTTGGAAATTTTGGTAGGGGTCAAATTATTTCATATAGCAGCATGGAATTCTTTTAACGAAAACAACTAAAATAATAGAACGTGTACTGAAAAGTATATAAATTGATCTCAGTTTAATAGGAATTGAAAAATTGAGGATGAAGTCATATTTCCTTAAGTTTAAAGGCATAATCTGAATTGTTTACCAAGAGGGGAAAATGTAAGCACATTCTACAAATTCTAATTGGTTTCATGTTTAGCCAGTGTGTCTTAGTTTGCTTCAAATATTGAATAAAAAATAAGCAAATGGTTGTGAAAGACTGGCATTTTAACATTTGATTTTCTAAATTTAAACATCAAATGTCTTGTGCTTTTCAGGTATAATTCAATGACCTGTGTGTAAGTGCAGGTTACTTTGTCCTTCCAACCTGTTGTGAATTTCTCTCCATGTGTAGAGAATTAAATTTAAAACATCTGCTAAAGACTGCCCATTTTATTCTTAAAGGCTTTTGCTCAATCTAAAAGTTAGATTACTTGTTACTTTATAACAAGCAGGAATTTCTCTTTAGGAAAGCACATAAGGTAAAATGTTACTACTGGTGGCAACAAATATTTATCAATGGAAGTCTCTTTAGCTTATTAACAATGTAGATTAACTTAAAACGCTCAGGATTTTAAGTGATACTATCTTACTAGCAAAGTAAATAAGAGTACTACACTGGAGATAACTTTTTACTGGTTTAGAGAACAATCAAATAATTAGTCCTTTGCTTGTATTGAAAGTAGAGCTTGCTTTTTCTGCCCAGAGAGATTTGCTGGAAATCTATATTAGAATTTTGTTTTAACTGAACCTTGGAACTGTGATGCAGTTTCCCTTATCTGGATGGTCTGAATGGGCTTTAGGAGAAGGCAGGAAGGCACCCTGGTGATCCACATGCCCAGCACCTATAGGAAGATGAAAGGTGGTACTGGTCACAATGAGTTGAATGCCACAGGCTGATCCTTGCCATGAAAGGCTGCTGGACTTGTGGGTGGAGTTCTTTGTGCTTAGCGGTCATTGCATTCCATCCCATCATCATGTAGGCATCTGAGACAGGCACACCCACATATGCAGCAATGACCTTTATACCTGCTGTGCAAGGCATGTTGGGAGCCCGGTGCTGAAGAATGCTTATGGCAGCACTCTGAGATGGATGAATGGGCTTGCAGCAACCAAATGGGAGCAGGCCTAGGAAGCAATTTGATGCTTGGCAGGCTGGCCCAACTCTGACTGGGAGCTGGGCTGAGCAGGAATATTGTTGAATTTGGTTCAGACCAATCTTGGGTCCTGATTACCAAAGTCTCAAGGGAATGTGGACGGAATGTTGCTTTTCTGGATTCAGACACCCCTCGTTGGAAAAGATTATAGCAGTACTTCACAGAGCTTGAGGTCCCCTGCA
>NW_011888850.1:1290166-1301463 GCF_000151845.1 Pteropus vampyrus | reverse complement strand
AAAAGATTTATATATTTTCAGTTTTTTATAGTTTAAACTTTCTCATTTATCATGGCTTAGTTGTTGATACTGATAAAGATTATATGTAGCCAAACATATTTGAATAAAGGAGAAAAAATAGTAGGATATTATAGTTAATATTTTTTCCAGGAAAAACTCATTAAAACAGACTGTGGTGCCCAAGCTCAAATGTCTTTTTTTGTTCGTTTGTATCCTTTAAAAAAGAAGTAAGTGAACAATTTATTTCCATATCAGAATCTTGTGTTTAACATGTAAACTGGATAGACAGAGCATGTATAAAAGTTACTGGGGTTTTAAACATATATTACTTTAAATGGCTATTGAAAAGCTAGTGCTGCATTTTAATAGCAGTTAAGTATGGAATAAGATAGTGCCATCAGCAGCAATATGCCCATGAGCCAGATGTGACTCTGTCCTCTGAAAACAACAAAAGCTGCTTTTTAATGCAGACCATTTAAATATAGGTATGAATGGTTGTACTGCTCCTCGATTATCAGTGTGGTACAGGTGACTCTTGTAAATTAGGGAGACTTCTCACACATGCAGAGACGCGAGGTTCTGAATGTTGGAAACTTTCATAATTGGTAAAGAATCATAAGCAAGGTGATCTCTGGAGTTCTCAGTTTAAGATCTGTGCTACAGGACTGCTTAAATGGTTGTAAGCGACAAGATTTTTCTCGATTTTGTATTCTTTTCTCCATACAGTTTGAGAGAGTTTAAAAGATTTCTTACGTTGGTCTGCTTAGAATTTAAACAAAAAATTAAATGTTAAGTAGCTTGTGTGTGGCTGTCCACAGTAACACAGAAGGTATAATGGAAACATGACATGTGCCTGGAGCCAGTGGGGATCGAGAGTCTCGGCTTCTGTTTCTTGCCTTCCTTTTGATTCGTGTGATCACTCACATTCTCTGTTCATGCCAAATACCATTATGGTAAACTAACAAGGGCCATATTTTGTTCTGAGTTTTGCCATTCTGCTTGAAATAAATGAGTTACCAGCAAAGGCTTAAAAATATCTTTTTGAATTAGAGATCTGGGGTTTCCCCTGAAAGAAACTTGCGTTTCTTTTCTGTAGTATGATAGCTCAGTTGCTTTTTTGCACGTGTATCTCTTTTGGGCAGTCAGCAAGAGAGAAATGGTCTTTGCCCTCCTTTGAAATTCTGTTATGAGCCACACCACTGCCGTTCTTGTGTCATTACAGATCCGTTGAGCCACCTCGATATATATCTAAAGCAACTCCGTTATAATTGCCTTTAGCAGCTGTAAGATAGCGACCTTTCTAACAGTAACATGTTTGAAAGGTATGAGTTCTCCATTCAGTAACCCTGGTGGTTGGTTTGGTCTGGGAGGAAGGAGAGAGACTGATATTCTTAGCCGAGTTTCCCTTATTGACTCTTCCCTCTGATTCAAGTTTCTAGAGTCATAAGACAGGAGGTGGCAGTGTGGTAGCAGTGACCAAGGGGTAGCATTGGCATTTTTCATTAGGATCTCTGACCCATAAATCTGATGTTTAAAAATGGGTTCGGACTAGCCAGGGTTTTGCTTGAAAGCTGATAGCAAACACAGTTCTCAGGGCTCTATTAAAAGTGAAGGTGTAATTTCTCATGGTTTTCTCATGGTTTAGGTTGCTGTTTGGCAAGTGCTCAGTATTGGTAAATAAACAGTTATAAATATCAATATACCATGAAGATTTTGTTGCCCTGAAGGAGAGCACACTGTACATAAATTATACATTTTAGAAAATCACCCTGAGACTGTTTAACTTGATTAGGAAATCATTTTAAATTATGATAGAACTATTCTTTGAGGACTCTAATAGAACTTTAAGCTGAAAGAGGCCTCAGTCCTTAGAATATCTGGCATCGTCACTTAATTGTTTAGGAAGTTGATTCCTTTGTGGTCATGGTGTTATGGTTATCTTTCACCACTCCCAAACCAGCACTCAAAACAACAACTCATTCTTCATGATTCTGTGGGCCTGGTAGTATGGTTGGTTCTGTTCCATATGGTGTCATATTGGTTCATGTATTAAGCTGGGCTAAAAGGTCTAAGAAGGCTTCACTACTCACATGTTTGGTGTCTTGGTGCTTGTCCTGCCCTTTCTCCACATGGTGTCTCATCACTTGCTAGTAGCCTGTAGCTGGCTACCCCACGTGAAAGCAGAGGCTGCTAGGCCTCCTAAAGGCTTGGCCCTGGACTGACAAATTATTCCTTCTAAACTGTTCTGTTGATCAAGGCAAGTCACAAGGCCAGCACATATTCAAGGGAGATATGGACGTATTGATGATAGAGTGACATGCCCTGCACAGAGAGGGGGTAGTTTTTGCAGATTATCTTCCATAAAGTGGAGGAGAGGGAAGGAGTAGTGGCTTCAGAATGCTTGGAATGTAAAATATCTGAAAATTGCATTTAGCCCTAGAAATGGGGAGCCAGTCTCCATCGTATTCCCCTGGCGAGAGAGAATAGTATTAGCTTTGGAGGTCATGCGTAGTGGTCAGTCTCTGTATATTTCTAAAGAACGACCAGTAGGATTTGCTGATGGATTAGATGAGGAGTATGAGAAAAGGATGACAAAGAGATTTTTTGGCCAGAACGACTAGGTAGAAAGTGATGCCGTTTACCCAAATGGAGAGCATTGAAGGAGGAACAGATTTTTGTGTAGAAATCAGGAGCTTTACTTTGGGCAAATTATGTTTCTGATTCCGACTAGAAATTAGTAATCCCAAATGAAGTCGAGTAGGTAGCTGGATATATTGATCTGTTGCTCCAGGGAAGGCAGGAAGTGGAAGTGAAAATTAGAGGCCTCATTAGCTCGCGTGATTCGAAATTATGGAATTGGGCAAGATCACCACTGAGCAAAGGATAGTGAAAGATGACAGTGCGGTAGAGGAGAGCAAGCTGAGTAAGCTCACCCCGGGAGATGAGTGAGGACAGCCTGTGGAGAAGGATGGTGTCACCAGCTGTGCAGCATAGCCCTGAGAGTTTGTGATTTAGACGAACGAATAAGCAAGTGGGGGTGGTGTTAGGTCTCAGCCTTCCAGCTCTGCTGCAAATAGTTGGAGAGTGATTTATGAATTTTGGAGCAACCTGGAATGTAGCCTTTTCCTCAGAATTTGTTTATTAGGGTATTAGTTCATTTTCTTATTTTCTAGAATGTTTATGAGCATGTTTTATTTGTAACCTGCTAGAGATGGAAGAGTCTTAAGTGTAGTAGTTCCTCTTGCTGAATGAATAAGACTTACTTGTGACAGTTGACCTACGCTCTGACATCTGTCAACACTTCTGGTGATCGTGAGCCTAGTTTCTACAGACAACACATTCTGCTTTTTATCAATATACATTTGGAAAATCTTCTGAGGTAGTCTTAGGTTTCAAAACAGTGTAGACCAAGTCCAGTGCTTCTATGTGCTTGTCTACATACTTGGTGATTTGACAAGGGAAGGTGTTGAAACTATTGGCCAGAACGTTCATGGATATCATGGGCTAGGCTTATTAATTAATTAATTATTATTATTATTTATGCCCGCAGCACCTGGTCTTCCTAGGTGGTCTCCCATCCAAGTACTGACCAGGCCATACCCTGCTTAGCTTCCGAGATCAGACATCAGGCTTGTTCAGGGTGGCATGGCCACAGACCATGGACCATGGCTCCACTGGGGCGTGAACTCAGGACCTTCTGCGTGTAAAGCAGGCGTGCTAACTGCTATACCATGGAACCATGTCCATGGGCTAGATTTAAAATACTTTAATCACTCTGTTATTTTAGGATGCTGGAATTAATGAAGCATTCTTTCCATTTTATTCATAAAAATGTTAGCTATAAGAACCACAAGAAATCTTTTGTAAGTATATTCCCTCATTTTGACATATTTTAAAATCTGGTCCTTGGTCAAGTAGCCTCCTCCTCAAATTATTCCATCTTTGGCCATGGCAGCCACCAAAACTAGGGGATGTGTTAGAGCAATTGATTTTGAGACATGACAGAATAACTCTTCAACACTTTCTGTGTCTGTGCAAGTCCTTCGATCAATAGAGTGCTAGCTTGGAAATATGTTAAACACCTACTAATTTAAGAAAGGAAAACTCACAAAAATGGCATAGCACAATAGATTTCTTTTTACTGGTATTAGTTGCTTTACCAAAGGATTCTCCATAAAGCCCTGGGAGAAGAAGTGACTTGCCCAAGGCGCTGCAGGTGATTAAAGGGACCCATTTCCAGGTCCTGACTGGGCCCCACCTTCATTCCTCCCATTTAAGTTGTCAAATCCTCAGAGTAACTTACGCAGCAGCCCAATCTTGTTTGCAATGGCAAGTCAGAGCAGAGATGTCCTGTTTCTTGCTTTTTCTGAAGAGAAAAGAAACCTTGTTTGGCTTCTTTGAAGGATTGATTTACTGTCTTCCTCGGGAAAAAAATCAGGTACAGCTAGTCTGGAATCCGGGGCTTTACTATAGGGTAAAATATCCGATTTTTGAAGACAGAAAATGAGACTGCTTTTTCCTCTAAGGTAATTTTTAGCCACTTCATCTTAATATAAATGAATTGCAGGGAAGTTGGAGGAGGCCTAAGGAGATATGAGAGTAAAACAGCATGAGGAGGTGGATGCCGTGGCTGTATCTCAGGCAGGTGACTCATGGGATGTGTTTTAGATTGCAAAAGAGGTGGCAATGTCTGGACTGGAGCCCATGGTGCCGGGTTGTCCCAGATTGTTACCAAGATTAGTAGGATCTTGGCTTGCGGAAGAGAGTCTCTTAAATGTGGAATATTAAGGGTTGGGAGAGAGTAGGAGGGAGAAGTTGTGCTGGAACCTCTTTGTCAGGATCCCTGATGCTTGTCCCATGTACCCTTTTTGAACTGAAGGGTATAGCCAGAAGAATGTGGGATGTGAGGTCTTAAGATCTAAGTTTTAATCCCAGCTCCACTTTGTAAATGCACGGTGTTGCTTAAGGAAATTGAGATTTGGGGAGGTTATAATGGAAATGATGCCTCAGAGGATCCTCGGAGCAATATGTGTAAAGCATCAATACAGTATTACTCAGTAGTCACTCCAGAGGCAGCTGTTGTATTTTTCCACTTGAGATTCAAAATGTAAAGTCTGGATGTAGATTATATTTGTTTGGTGGGAAATGTAGGAAACCTTTGTTCTGTTTTGGGACGTGGACCGATATAAGTAGAAACCTGTGGGTGGTGTCTTTTTGTTTTTTCATTGAACGTGTATTACCTTTTTTATTTTTAAAATTAAGGTATAACCTAGATACAGTAAAGGGTGTAAGTATTAAGTAAGCAGCTTGATGAATTTTTACATATGTATACATTCAAATTAATCTAAAACACATGAAGTAAAATGTGAACATACTTGTTTTTCAATCCTCCCTATCAACCATGTATTTTCCAGGTCTCATAGCTGGTAATTTGGTATATTATTTTCCAGAAATTCTCCTATTCTTGCAGCCACAAACACTTTAATTTAACAATGAAATCATCCTGTTTACATAATTTGTGCTTTTATTAAGTTATGTATCCTGAAGAATCTTCAGTATAGGTACAAGTAGTTCACTCTTTTTTAAACAGTTGCATTGTTCAGCATAGATGTGTAACAATTTAACCATTCTTTTCATAGTAATTTCAGTAGAGTATATTTATAGGTATATCCCTAGGACCCTCGGTTTTATATTTTTCTAAGGTAAATTCTTAGACTGAGAATTGCTATGTCAAAAGATATGCACATTTAAATTTGAAAGCGCTCTGCCAAAAACACGTAAGTTAACATATATTGACACGGATTAGTCGTAATTTGACAACCAAGAGAGCTGTTTTCAGTGAACTGTGCAGGGAGACGTGTGGTTAAAAACTGTCTTTTCAGGCATGGAGTATACTGTCATTCTAGGAACATCTTCTTCTTTCCACCATGGATATCTAGATACCAAGTTATTTGTGCCCCTTGTCTATAAAAATTAAATCAAAAGCTATGAAAATTTAGTTCTGATAGTTCTGGTAACTTAAAGCTTGTATACCTAGGCTTTGTTTTCCCATACTTCGTACCTTAAATTTTTGGATCTCACCTCAGAAACTAACAATATTATCTTGCACTGGGAACTTTACTACATCATATTTTGATTAAAAATTAGTTTCCCAAACAAAGTGCTACTCAGCTTGCCACTGCAGCTGGGCAGGTGATGATTGAGAGTGGGATTAAGAAAAACTGTGATGTTGGTAGAACAGAAGTGATTGAATTCTCTCTGATAATCCCCAAATGTCTATTTTTTTTTTTAAAGTTCTTGTGAAAGTGAAGAAACTCTTGCTTTTTTTTTTTTTTTGAAGAGATAAGTGTGGTTGAAAAATTTAATTTCTGTATTTTTCGGCGTGCTAATTTACTTATTTCTGCATTTCTTCGAGTTTCAGAAATGAATTTATTCCCTGTGGCTTGTATACATTTTTAGTTTAACAAGCATGGCTTGAGCACTTGTGCTCAGAGTCAGTTCCATCTCGGTTTCAGGGGCTAGAAGAATAAGATACTTGTGCTGAAGCGTACGTGGAGTATAATAGCTTTCGCTTTGTTCTGTCTCGATCTCTGGGTGATATTTTTTTATTTTTGACATGGACAGTGGCTCACTGTGATGCAGTCATCCTAATGGTGCGTTAATATCTGCAGGTAAAGAGACACTGTAAACCTGGCATGGCATATATGGTACGCCCCAGAAACACAGGAGGGCCATCAGGCATAGTGGCACGTTGGCAAGCTAGCCAGGGGGAGCTGCAGAGAGGGATGTGCAGGCAGGCTAACCGTGTGCAGTGGGGATGGAAAAGCCAGAAGGGACAACAGGAGCTAAGGCATGTAAGTGTGAAGTATCCTGGTGTGTCTGTCGCAGGGAGACCGACAAGCTGTTTAGGATTAGAGAGGCTCAGCTTGAGGGGATGGTGGTTGAGGCTGAGCCTAGAGGAGCGATGGCAAGACAGCCTGTGTGTTTGAGGAGTGACTCTATTAGTCTGATTCTTCCCAACTTTAGGGGCCCAGTCAGTTTATTTAGCAGATAGTTATTTGAGATCATGCAAGACTTGTTGCCTAGGTTAATTTTGGGATGGGTTCAGCAAGGATCATGTTGAACTCCCTTTACCTCTTAAGTACTTCATGAGAATGACTGTGCCCCCAAAACATGCCATGGAGTTTAAAGCTGTTAAGCTACCATCTGACAGGATAATTAGGGTAAATCGTGGTAGGACTAAGGAATCCTGTACTAAAGCTGACTGAGCCTGTGTTATTTTTTTTAAGGTTGGCTAAGACAAGACACTCATAAATAGTGAAGATCAAAGTACCTGGTATTATTTGATTTTTATTAAGGCATCTCAAACGATGTAATGAACCTTTGGAGAAAAGTGAGGTAGACTGGTGTGTGTGCACACACTATTAACAGCGAAATTAGGGGCAGCAGGAGAGCACAGCGATGGGGAGAGCCAGTGGCATCCAAGATCGCAGTTGCTCAGGTTTGTAACCATAGGCAAACTGATTAAACTCTCTGAGCCTCTCAGTTTATAAATAGCGGTTATAAAACTTACCGTACAAGGTTGTTGGGAGTTAAGTGATAGTGCTTGTACAGGACTTCTTGGAGTATCTGACACCTAAGTGGTATTGTCTCATATTAATAAGCCTATGTATTTACATGTGGCAATTGGAAATAGATGAATATATATATTCCTGCATAATCACATGGTTTGTGTCTCATGTGTACAGATACATAGAAATGTTCCACATTTTTTTTTTGTTAGAATGAGTTATGCATTGTGAATAAGTTAAGAATTTATACTTTATGTTTAAACATATAGATTTTAGGATCTCTAAAATGTGTCTACTGGTGAAAATACCTTGAGCTCATACTATTAAAAAAAAAAAAGGGAGGTAAAGAACTCCTGTTAATTTCAAAGAGGTAGACAGCATGGTGCAAAAATGGACAAAGGATAAGAAGCTGCAGTTGAGAAGGGGATATCTGAAAAGCCAGTCCACTTAGGAGAAGAAGCCCAGTCTTACTAGTCATTAGATGCCAATTGTAATGGCATTTTTGCCTATCAGGTTGGGAAAAATGAATAATACTGATAATATTTGGTGTTGAATGTGGAGGAATGGGCACTCATACAGCTCGAGAGTACACTGTCCCAGACTTCTTGTCATGCCATGTTAGACCTTAAGGTGTGAATACCCTTCAACCAAGTGTGGAAAACAACTTAGTCCTCATGGTTTTGTGCAGTTCGTAAGCGTAGTTTTAATCAGCAGAGTTATAAAAGAGCTGCAAATCACCAGGCAGGACTCTGTGTAGGAGTCCATACTACACAGATAAATTTGTAGGTTTTATTGTATCACTAATTACATTTTAACAGGTATTATACAGGTAATCTGGAACTTTCACCCACTTTTAAGCAAAGAGGATTTCAAGCCTTTATTGGACTGTAGGACATTTTGCAGTTATCCATTTCTGAGCTTTAGAAGGAAGATTTTTGAAAAGGAGGACAATACTTAGAACACTTTCTCTTTCTGTTATTTTTCTTAAGCACTTTGAAGTAATGTTAAACAATTTCTAATTTTTAGGTATGTTTAATGTCTTTCTCCACACTAGTAATTTCGCTTGTAATGTTCTCTTATAAAGAAATACTTGGCAAAAATACATTTTATTTGTAGCATTGTTTTAATAGAAAATTGGAAATAAATGTCCATCCAAAGAAAAGTTACCATATTTCATCAAGCCATACTGTGGTATGTTTTGTGGCAGTTATGAAGAATGACATAGATTTATATGAGCTGACATGGGAAGAGCAAACTGAAGAGCAAGTCATGGGATAGCTCCTCAAAAAGACAGGTATTTGGGGGGAAAAAACCCTTTTATGTGCGCATGTCTGTTTAAAAACAGAGAAGGGTCTGGAAGGCTTTCCATGGAAAAGAGTGGTTATCTGTACAAAAGGGAACTGATTGATGATTGAGTAAGGAGGAAGCTAATGGTTTTATACTCTATTCTAATGGTTCTGAAACTTTTTACTTTCAACCCTTTGACATATAAAAACTAAGGACACCCAAAGAGCTTTCATTTGTTTTTATTTATTTATACTTTATTAGCAATCAACTTAACAATGTTTAACATTGTTTAAAAATGAATATAATAAAACTCATTACATGTTAATATTTTTGTAAAAAAAAAAAAAAAAGATGGCTGAATCCTCATAACTACATCTGCATTCAATCTCTGTGATATTTTGTTTTGATTGAAGTATGTGAGGAAAATCCAGCCTCACAGGTATATAGTTAGGAAAGGAAAGGACGATTTTAATTGTCTTTTTAGGTCATTGTAGACAGTCTTTGTTCCTACCCCAAAACTTGACAAGTGGTAGTTTTTTAAAGGCTCACTGAAATGTGGAATCTGAAATCATATCAGTGAATTTTTTGTATTCTGTTACATTAAAATCCATTGGTCTTTCCTGCGCTTTGAATGGTTCTCTTATCTGTAAGTACTGGGAGACTGTCAAGCTCATGATGGTAGGTAAGTTTGCCAAAATTCTGGTTTTTACTTAAGAGCTCAAATTTAGTCACTGGCAACAAATATTGTTAATGTTTCTAGAAGTGACTGACTTTGTTCTCTTCTGAGAAAACGCCCACCAAACAGCAAGGTTAAATAACCATACTTAGTCTTTACCTCTTTCAAGCAAAAATGGTGCTCCATGCAAAACATGGCTGGTTCAATCTTGACGTTCAAACAACTGCTTTTTCTGCAGACAACCATAATAGGTAACAGAAGTGCTTCACACACACGGCCCTTTTCCTCACAGAGTTAGTAACAAGATGTGTGCTCAAGGGTTACTTAAGAAAGTTAATGATTTTTACTGCTTCATCAAGGACATTTAAAAACAAACCTGAATCGTGTTTTACTGCAAGTGAAGAATACAGTGACTGCTGCTACAGTTTAATGTTACTGCCTTGGTTTATTCATGCTGATGTGCTCCCGGTTACCCGCCATGACTACTTGTGCACCAGCAGTGCAAATGTCAACACATTTGAATGTGAAAAAGGCAAATTGGAACTTAGTAGTGTTACACAAATAGTTTTGACTTCTTGAAAGTGTCTCGGGGACCCCCAGGAGTCCACATGCTATACATCATGAATTGCTGCTCTACACTAACGTGATGTTTGAAATTAGCTGGATTAGATATTCCCGTGAATATGTATTTACATCATGACACAACAGATGGCAAGAACAAGTGAGGATTTTATACAATTATATGGCATGTTAGCCTTGAAGAGGGAATTTTACAGAAGTCAGTTTGTGAAAAACAGGTATGGGAAGAGAAAATAGAAAAGAGAAAACAAGAAACTAAACACAAAGGAAAATCTTGGTGTACAATATATAAAATATTTACGTAGTTGGGGGCACTTAAATTCACATGATCAAAATGAAGTGAGTTTGGACATTTGGACACCCACAGTCAATGTTTTAAGTTCCTTAAACCAAAATGAATGGTACAGTGTCAAGAACAGGTCTCGTCTAAGGAAACAAATAGCCTTTAGTACCTTTTGTTATTCCTAAAAGGTTAAAGAAATCTAATTAGAATCTTGGGGCACCATCAACATTTCTTTTGACAGTTAGGATGTTTTTAGGCTGGAAGCTTATGTTAACTGAGATTTTTAAGGGAGACCAGGTGGGAGGATCCCATCTCCGATATATTTCCACCAGCTTTTCCTGCCCTTAGTAACTGTTGGTTAACTTTAGAAAATAACAACTTTTGTTCCTTCCACGGGAGAGGTACTTTTCTTGTCTTAGACAATATGTATATATTTTTTTTCCTTCAAGATTTATAAATCAACGGTGACTTTTCATGGTATTTCACCAAGTCTTTTCCATTCTGTATATATTTTTTTGTGGCTTAAGAAAGCTTGGTAGCTTACTAGTATGTTTTCTTTTTCAAAAGTTCTGTTTTGCTGACCTTGGATCTTAGCAATTTTTAAATGTTTTCATTCAACAAGTTTTTGAGTGTTTACTGCTTTTACGTTCTTGGGAAGACAAGAACTTGCTTTCACAAAGCTTAAGGTGAAAAACTGCACTGTTTACTAGGGCAGCTGCTGGCCATACGTGGCTCTCAAGGAATTGAAATGTGACTGGTCCAAATTGATATTGTGGTGTATTTGTAAAATACACTGGATTTTGAAGAATTACTTCAAAAAGAATATAAAATATCTTAAATTTTATCTTTTACCTATTTCTTTTTGCTTCAGTGTGGCTACTGAGAAATTTAGTATTATGTA